>NC_134361.1:203215997-203280997 GCF_048569485.1 Anomaloglossus baeobatrachus | reverse complement strand
GTACTTATTATGATGTTTTAACATGCAGGAGCACATCACTCCCCTTCCTCCTTGCCGGGAGCGGTGCACTCCAGAAGATTGGGCGGCACGTTGGCTCAGTGGTTAGCACTGCAGTCTTGCAGCGCTGAGGTCCTGGGTTCAATATCCACCAAGGACACCATCTGCAAGGCGTTGTTCTCCCCGTGTTTGTGTGGGTTTCCTCCGGGTACTCTGGTTTCCTCCCACACTCCAAAGACATACAGATAGGGAATTTAGATTGTGAGCCCCAATGGGGACAGTGTTCCCAATGTATATAAAGCGCTATGGAATTAATAGCACTATATAAATGAATAAATTATTATTATTATTATTATTATTGACAGTTTATACTATGGCCAGATGGGTTGATGAATTCTGTGCAAAACCACAAATTTATTTATTTAATTTATTTATTTTTATACCTTTTTGGAGCATTTGATCCTTTAAAATCTGAATGCTCTTAACATTTGTGCAAAAAAAAAAATAATTTCTGGTTTACAAAAAAAAAGCCTTCTTTTCGCAGGCGGAGAGAAGATACGTTTCCTCAAAAATTTTAAGACTTTTTGGAAAGTTGATATTCGTGAATCGACTACAAACCTCTCGATGCAGAAAAACCATGAGCAAGTGGATAAACAGACTTCAAAGCAAAAAGAAAAAAAGCTGGCGAAAATGCAGTATTTTTATTTTATTAAGCGGTCTGCTAATTTTGATAGAAAATAAGCTTTAATATCGCTAGATTGTGAGCCCCAATGGGGACAGTGTTGTCAATGTATGTAAAAACGTAATATTGCTAGATTGTGAGCCCCAATGGGGACAGTGTTTTCAATGTATGTAAAAACTTAATATCGCTAGATTGTGAGCCCCAATGGGGACAGTGTTGTCAATGTATGTAAAAACTTAATATCGCTAGATTGTGAGCCCCAATGGGGACAGTGTTGTCAATGTATGTAAAAACTTAATATCGCTAGATTGTGAGCCCCAATGGGGACAGTGTTTTCAATGTATGTAAAAACTTAATATTGCTAGATTGTGAGCCCCAATGGGGACAGTGTTTTCAATGTATGTAAAAACTTAATATTGCTAGATTGTGAGCCCCAATGGGGACAGTGTTGTCAATGTATGTAAAAACTTAATATTGCTAGATTGTGAGCCCCAATGGGGACAGTGTTGTCAATGTATGTAAAAACTTAATATCGCTAGATTGTGAGCCCCAATGGGGACAGTGTTGTTAATGTATGTAAAGCGCTATGGAATTAATAGCACTATATAAATGAATAAATCTTTTTATTATATTATATCGAGCGCAGAGCAATAAGAGAATAGATGTAAAATTTGTATTTTTTTTATATTTATGATGATTTTTTTTTTATTCTTTGCAGTAACAGAATTGATCACGATACACGAGGACGTCCAGGATTTATCACTAGACCTGCAGCAATCCAGGCTTCAATTTTCTTCTGTTTGGGAGATAAGTGCAGAGAGTCATTTCTTCCACAGACGCAGCATGGCACGCCAGCCGTCGGGATTGTCACCCTTATCCATATGCTATCTACGGATAAGGAAAGATGCAGTACGCAGCCAGGCGCCCACATATTCCCTGTCAATGTCACCATCTGCTTGGAGGACGGTGGGATGCTGCCTTTAGAGATAAAACTGTTTTGAACTGGTTACTGATTTTTTTTTTTCTCCTTCCACCATTCTGCCCCCTCCCTTCATCCTTCGCTCCCTGCCAGCTTGCTCTGCCTGTTTGTCTGATTCTTATCGCTGGCTCTCAATGCAGGATTAAACATGCTAACAGGAATGTTAACATAGGGCCAAAAACACCAGGAAAATTTGTTAAAGTGGCTAATGGAGATGATGCATTTAAATTAGGGTCCAAGTGACTCTCGGGGCACCACTTCCAGCACACTTGTCTATGATCTTAGTGATTCCCTCGCATTCCCCAACGTTCCAATCCATCCTTGGCACAGCTCTGCCTCCTCAATTCCAGCAGCGCCTATTATTTGCCATCTAGTTATGTCATTTAGAGGCAATTATTAGAAGGCTCCCTTTAGCGTCGCCATCTGCTTTTTTTCCATCTTCAATCCGGGGGTTGTTTTCTTATCTTCCAATTTGTTAATTAGTGTAGGTGTCCTCTTCACCATCACTGGGCAAAGAGGGCAGCCTTCTCTCAATGGGACAAGCAAAGAAAAAAAAAAATTTGGTAGGAGTGAGCTACTATTAAGCTCAGCTCTCACAGTGGGAGCCTTGATCACTTTATGAGACCCTCAGCACATTCCAGACTTTTGTGTCCTTTCCATCCAGTGTTTGCATTGTCGGGGATAAAGAAGCCACTTACATAGAAAACGGAAAAAGCGCAGCTCCGCCGTGGCATTTTATCCGGGCACTGGTCTCTCAATGTTCAAGCCTAAAGGTAACTAGGTCCTGATGGTATTTATCCACCTGTCCTTTGCATGGTAATTGTGTGAATTTGCGGTGCAAAAGTGTACAAATTTTGATACATTTTCCTACATAAATGATGTATTTTGGGCTACCGGTAATTAATCTTTAATTTCTCTTTAGTTGAAGGCACTTATAATTCCGATATGATTGCATGTTTCATCATTTAGATGGGGGGAAAAAATCCATTCCTGATTTTTCTGCTTTCTAGAAACGCGTTTCAGTTTGTGTTCAGAACTTTTTTTTTTCGTGCAACTTATTGGCTACATGGGAATATTTTTTCCCCTCTTATCCAGGCTCAAAATCATGCAACTTATTGGCTACATTGTAACATTTTTTTCCCTCTTATCCGGGCTCAAAATCATGCAACTTATTGGCCACATTGGAATCTTTTCCCCCCCTCTTATTCATCCTTGAAATCATGCCAGTTATTGGCTACATTAGAATATTTTTTCCCTCTTATCCAGGCTCAATAATCATGCCACTTATTGGCTACATTGTAACATTTTTTATTCCCCGCTTATCTAGGCTCAAACTCATGCAATTTATTGGCTACATGGGAATATTTTTTCCCCTTTTATCCAGGCTTGAAGTCATACAACTTATTGGCTATATTGGAATATTTTTTCCCCTCTTATCCAGGCTTGAAGTCATACAACTTATTGGCTACATTGGAATATTTGTTTTCCCCTCTTATCTAGTCTCGAAATCATGCCACTTATTGGCTACATTGTAACATTTTTTAGTCCCCGCTTATCTAGGCTCAAACTCATGTAACTTACTGGCTACATTGTAATATTTTTTCCCCTTCTATCTAGTCTCGAAATCATGCAACTTATTGGCTACATTGGAATATTTTTTTCCCCCTCTTATCTAGTCTTGAAATCATGCAACTTATTGGCTAGATGGGAATATTTTTTTCCCCTCTTAGGCTGGTTTCACACATCCGTTTTTTGCCGTCAGGCACAATCCGGCAAAATGCGGATGAAACAGATCTGGCGCTGCATCCATTTTATTCCCCATTGACTTGTATTAGCGCCAGATAGCCGTGCATTGCATGCGGCAAAATTTTATCGTCCAGCTGCCGGAAAGGACGCAGCATGCGGCAAAAAAACGGACCATGCCGGATCCGGCGCCATCCGGCATGTTGTATAGTGGAAGCCTATGGGCGTCGGATCCGTCTTCATCCGGGATATGACGGAATCCAACAACTGATCCGTTTTTTTTTAACTGATTATGCTCAGTATCACAATGGATCCGTCAAAAAACGGAGGGAACGCATTGAAAAAACTGATGCGACGGATCCGTCGCATCAGTTTTTTTGCCGGATCGTGCCTGACGGTGAAAAACGGATGTGTGAAACCAGCCTTACCCAGTCTTGAAATCATGCAAATAATTGGCTACATTGTAACATTTTTTATTCCCCCTTATCCAGACTCAAAATTATGCCACTTATTGACTACATTGGAATATTTTTTTCCCTCTTATCCAGGCTTGAAATCATGCAACTTATTGGCTATTTTTTCCCCTTTGATCCAGCCTCGAAATCATACAATTTATTGGCTATATTGGAATATTTTTTCCCCGTGTATCCAGTCTCGAAGTCATGCTACTTATTGGTTACATTGTAATAATTTCTTTTTTTTTCTTTCTTTTTCTATTTTCTAGATATTTGACGTTTGTATCCCGGGGCCGGCCACACGTCCGCAGAGTTTGCCAGGTATGTCGCACTGCTCCGGTATCTGTTTTTAGAGTCCACGCTGACTATTTTGTCTCCACAAGGCTCTATCGCTCGGGCTTTGTTATATTGTCACTCTGTTTTCTCCATCCCATAGAGACTTCTGATAAGCCGTGTGTTTAGAATTCCTCTGGGAGGGGATGAAATCTGTTTTTGGAGTTTTGTTTTTATGTAATGCCGTACGCACTGACCTCCCTTCTTTCTACGTGTGCGACTAAAGGGGGGGACCTGATGGCTTTCCGGGTCCATTAATACCACAGCTATTAGATCATTCTAATCCATCTCATCAAACACTACTCTGTTTTGTCTGGTCGACACTCATTCATCCATGGTAATCGAGAGACGCCGCCAAAGATTATTTGTGAAGGAGAATTAATAAAGTGATTTCTAGTTAATGGTTTTTCGAGATTTCATTGAACCCAGTGCCATTAGGCGCGCCTCTATCTTTCCTCGTTGCTATGCTCTGCGTCCAGTTATTTACCATGTCTCGGCGCCCCGCTGAGGCAGAGAATAGTCAACAGCTTCCAGCACAGAGCGCTCCCTTGTCTTGGCTTTTTTGGGGTAAAGGGTAGCAAAGGCCTGCACTTCCAATGCCCTTGATATGTCTATATTATGGATGAAGCTATAGGATAGAAATCTACTGCGCTCAGTAGGGAGCTTAGGAAGGTGGGGGGGGGGAGGCTTGCGCTGCCAGCTCCGTACCTGCTCTGTATATAAATGGGGTGGTTGACAGAGCAGAGGATTGGCAAAACAAAGCGGAAAGGGCACGCCAAGGTCACGAGAACATGCAAAGAACAGAATTCGTAATGAGACACGAAGGGGGACTCTTTAGAAAAAAGTTGCAATGTTTTGGGCACAAAAATACCATAAGGTTAAAAGAATCGAGATGGAAGGTGGACGAATTCCGCCTCCGTGGTTCCATTGTGATATTTTGCAATGGACTTGTTCCTTCACCCAACGGACTCGTGGTTAGATGGTTCCATTGTGATATTTTGCAATGGACTTGTTCCTCCACCCAACGGACTCGTGGTTAGATTGTTCCATTGTGATATTTTGCAATGGACTTCTTCCTCCACCCAACGGACTCGTGGATAGATGGTTCCATTATGATATTTTGCAATGGGCTTCCTCCTCCACCCAACGGACTCGTGGTTAGATGGTTCCATTGTGATATTTTGCAATGGGCTTCTTCCTCCACCCAGCGGACTCGTGGTTAGATGGTTACATTGTGATATTTTGCAATGGGCTTCCTCCTCCACCCAACGGACTCGTGGTTAGATGGTTCCATTGTGATATTTTGCAATGGGCTTCTTCCTCCACCCAACGGACTCGTGGTTAGATTGTTCCATTGTGATATTTTGCAATGGACTTCTTCCTCCACCCAACGGACTCGTGGTTAGATGGTTCCATTGTGATATTTTGCAATGGGCTTCTTCCTCCACCCAACGGACTCGTGGTTAGATGGTTCCATTGTGATATTTTGCAATGGACTTGTTCCTCCACCCAACGGACTCGTGGTTAGATGGTTCCATTGTGATATTTTGCAATGGACTTGTTCCTCCACCCAACGGACTCGTGGATAGATGGTTCCATTGTGATATTTTGCAATGGAGTTGGTCCTCCACCCAAAGGTCTTGTGGATAAATATACAGTATGTGCAGCGGGGGTACTATCCATTACATCAATCTGTTTCTACGCTGTGGGCAAGTCAGAGGTTAATTGCATGCTAAATGGCAACCTGGAGAGATCAGTCTGCATGGGGCGGCCTCTGCCTGGCTGGTAACTTTCCAGCTCCTCTGTCCCCCTGCCTCTGAGCTCCTCCGTACCCCTCTTAGCCGGCTGACTCTGTCTCTCAGGTGTTCGCCTCTTATCTCATGAATAATCTCGTCCTTGCGATTTGGAATCAGGTAGTTTGCTCCAATCTTATTCCTTCCCTTTAATCTTCTCCCCTCCCTCATACCTCTGGCTGGGTTGTCCCTCCCTCTGTGCCTACTCTTATTCGCTCTCCTTTAACACCCCCCCTCTATGTTCCCTCTCTCTCCCCCTTTTCTTCTCCCCTCCTCCCTTCTCCACTGTTTCTCTCCCCCTTTTCCTTTTCACTCCCAACAGAATGGAAAGTAGAGCTGTCAGGTTCTGTCACTCCGGACCCTCCTCCCTCGTACAGTCACACTTTGCTCTACCAACATAGCTGCACAGACACGGTGGCTCAGTATTAAACCGGACTGTGCTTTTTTTTTAACCTGAGGTTTACTACTGGGTTCATGAATTGCAGGAGACTTTTTCTTCTGAAAATCCGGACAGTAACCACCTGCAGACTTGTCGGCACTTACCTCCCATTCGCTTCCTTGTGACATCTCCTTACCCAGCCTGTACTCAACTTGGTAGTCGACCGATCAACGAGCAAAAAAAAATAAAACAAAAGTCGTGACTTCTCTCTAGACGGATTACACACCTGGACACACCTGCGGTTTCCTGCCTGTCGCTCTGACAGCTCGCATGTTGCCTCCAATGGTCACGTATACTCCCCGTAATGCACGTTTCGACATGGTACAAAGTCATATCAGCTGATTGGAGATATCTGCCTCCTCGTCCCTTATCAAATCCTTACTCGCCGGAGCGTATCTGAGGTATGTACCACTCACTCTAAACCACCCTGGCATGGGTCAACGTGTCTAAATATTGGACATTTGACTTTTTATTTAATGTTTTGTTTCCTCTTTTGGTCAGTAAGTGACGATGATGATACGCTTGGGTCTCCTCGTCCCTTACACCTTGGTATTATTTATGGGCTTTGATTGTTTATATTCTTTTCACTATATTGTTTTGTTTGTTTTTTTTTTGTTTCTTCTCTGTACTTTCCTCCATTCACGCCCTATCCAGTGTCTCATTCCTTTGACTTGTCCTTCTCTCACCTTTTTATAATTGACAAGTTCATCTCTCGCTACTCAAGTCTCCTCCCTGTCTGGTCGTCTTAGGCTTTCCTCATTAACCTCATCCCTCCATCCTCTTGAGTTCTCTCTTTCTTTCTTCCTTCCTTTCTTTTCATTCCCTGCCTTCCAGCACGTTCCCTCTCCCTCCCATCCAACCTCTTTGTAAGTTGGACAGAGATGGGGGGTGAAAACACAGAGCCGCTCCATATCTAGTGCCTGGTACGAGGTGTCCCAGGTTTGAGAGGTGGTGGTTTGCTTTCGGCATCCCTTTTTTCCCTTTTTTTTTCTAAACCCCTGAAATCATATCTCTGCCAAAAAGCGAGTAATTACACTCTTAACCCTTTGCCCACCTCCCCCAGTCACGCGAGGACTGATTAAAAAAGGGGAAAAAAAAATCCCTTATTGTCTCCTTAATTATGCTGTTTCCTAGAATCTTTTCATGCGCAAAATAATGAGAAGCCAAGACATTAACTTCAGATTAAATGCCTAATAGGTTTATCGGAGCTAAATGGCTTCTATAATGGATCGTGCAGAGTTGCGTTTCTCAGCAGGTATCCTCGCCTGGTACCGTACTCATCAACCGTGATAATGCTATAATGCGTTTTGTTATTTCTAATCAGAGCAGAGGTTTTGCACACAAAAGCGTGATTTCCCTTTAAGGTATGACAGATATGTTAACTTTTTTTTTTTTAGCACGTCAGTCCACAAAAACACTACGTCTGATCCGGACTGACTGTAAACCATAGTTCATGTCGCAATCAAGGCTAATTTAAATGCACGAAATCCCAAAAAACACAGTCAAATCTAAAAATGCTCTTCCCTAAGAGTAAAAATAAGTCAATTCCTATAAGAAACCGAACGTCACTCCCTTGTGTATCCTTCTGAAGGACACCCTGTTATAAAGGACTTCCTTTTTAACCGCTGTATATTCTCACGCTCCTTCCCTTACACACAAATCCCTTGAAAGCCCAGGGCCGAAGGTACAATTGTTTCGGACAAAGTGCATTTGCATCCTAATTTGACCCAGAAATGCTTTGCCCTGGCACCACATCCTGGCCATTGTTAGTTATAGAATAATGTGAACCTTCCATTTTCGGGACCTTTTTTATACTTTGACCACACAAGAAATATGTGGGGGGGTGTTTACGGCAGGTCACATTTTTAGGATAAACCTTTAATCTGTGGCCGGGTTTCGTAAAAATATACACAACGATGTAAAAAAAAAAAAAAGACCATGTTTTTTAAATAAATGACCATAACTAGTCTTCATACAGAAAAGCACTTAAATGTTTAATATTCTTAGATGTGAAAAGAAGAGATAGATAAACCATCCCTAGAGCAAAATTGTAAAAAAGTTAATTGCTTACTTATGGATTATTACTTCCCAAAAGGGGATATAAAGTGTCACATAATTACTATATGGAAGACTACACCATTTGCTGCCATGTGGGTACTTGTTTGGTAGGTTCTTGATTATTGAGAAATGTTGGCCACGAGAGAATTGCTTTCAGGGTCAAACATTGATTGAGAATTATGTTGAGGACCTTAGGAGCTTGCAAATAAGTATTCTCCTTTCTCCACTCCTTAAGGTCCTGTGAGTTTGACATCAAAATGAATACTTGGAGGGTTGCTGAATTTTCCTTGTTCTGGTTGGTGATAAAATGTATATGTGATAAAAGTAAACTACGTAGGGGGACCATTTTGGTTGGACGTCCATGAGATAAAAGTGGACAGTGTGGGGGGGGGGGGACTGAATGGTGTCTGAATTTTTTTAGCTTTGGTTGGATTTCTGTGAGATAAATGTAGATGTTGTGGGGGGATCAGAGGGTGGCTGAATTTTTCAAGTTTTGGTTGGACTTCCGGGAGATAAAAGTAGACATTGTGAGGAGACTGGATGGTGGCTGTATTTTTCTAGTTTTGGTTGATTTATGTGAGATAAAAGTAGACTGTGTGTGGGGATCGATTTGGTTGGACGTCTGTAAGCTAAAAGTGACCGGATGGGGTCTGAATTTTTCTAGTTTTGGTTGGACTTCCGTGAGATAAAAGTAGATGTTGTGAGCAGACCGAATGGTGGCTGAATTTTTCTATTTTTGGTTGAACTTCCGTATGATAAAATTAGACTTTATGAAAAGACCGGATGGTGGCTAAATATTTATAGTTTTATGAATTATTTTTATGTTTGAAACCTGATTAAGGCATTTTCATGCCGAAACACGTTGTATCGCAAGTACAGTAGCAATAAAATACAAATACTCATCTTTCCAACTGCTTGCGGATCTTTCTCCTCATCTCTGGGAGCACCGCACCAAAGTCTTTTTTTGTGAGATAATAGACTGTGGGGGGACTGGATTGTGGCCGAATGTTTCTAGTTTAGATTGGACTTTCGTGAAATAAAAGTAGACTTCGTGAGGAGACTGGATGGTGGCTGAATTTTTCTAGTTTCGGTTGGACTCATGTGAGATAAAAGAAGATTGTGTAGGGGGACCGTATTGGTTGGACATCTGTGAGATAAAAGTATATCGTGTGAGGGGACTGAATAGTGACTGAATTTTTCTAGTTTTATGTTTGATACCTGATGAAGGTATCATGCCAAAATGCGTTATGTCGCAAATAATCATCTTTCCAACTGCCTGTGGATCTTTATCCTCATCTCCGGGAGCACTACACAAATGTCTTTTTTTTGCAAGAAAATAGTAGCCAGTGTGAGGGGACCGGATGGTGGCTGAATTTTTCTAGTTTTATGTTTGATACCTGATGAAGGCATTTTCATGCCAAAACGCGTTGTGTCGCAAATAATCATCTTTCCGACTGCCTGTGGATCTTTATCCTCATCTCCGGGAGCGTTACACCAACGTCTTTTTTTTTTTTGCAAGAAAATAGTAGCCAGTGTGAGGGGACCAGATGGTGGCTGAATTTTTCTAGTTTAGATTGGACTTTCGTGAGATTAAAGAAGACTGTGTGAGGAGACTGGATGGTGGCCACATTTTTCTAGTTTCAGTTGGACTTACGTGACATAAAAGTAGACAGTGTGAGGGGATCAGACGGTGGCTGATTTTTTCTAGTTTTGGTTGGACTTATGTGAGATAAAAGTACACCGTGTGAGGTGACCATATGGTCTCTGAATTTTTCTAGTTTCGGTTGGACTTCCGTGAGATAAAAGTAGACAGTGTGAGGTGACCAAATGGTCTCTGAATTTTTCTAGTTTCGGTTGGACTTCCGTGAGATAAAAGTAGACCGTGTGAGGAGACTTGATGGTGGCTGAATTTTTCTACTTTCAGTTGGATTTACGTGACATAAAAGTAGACTATGTGAGGGGACCCGATGGTGGCTGAATTTTTCTACTTTCAGTTGGACTTGTGTTACATAAAAGTAGACTGTGTGAAGGGACAGGATGGTGGTTGAATTTTTCTAGTTTCAATTGGATCTATGGGAGATAAAAGTAGACAGTGTGAGGTGACCATATGGTCTCTGAATTTTTCTAGTTTCGGTTGGACTTCCGTGAGATAAAAGTAGACTGTGTGAGGAGACTGGATGGTGGCTGAATTTTTCTACTTTCAGTTTGACTTACGTGACATAAAAGTAGACTGTGTGAGGGCACTGGATGGTGTCTGAAATTTCCTAGTTTTGGTTGGACTTCCGTGAGATAAAAGTAGACTGTGTGATTAGACTGGATGGTGGCTGAATTGTTCTACTTTCGGTTTGACTTCCGTGAGATAACAATAGACCATGTGTAGGGACCTCTTGACTGTGCCCCGATGGCGGATGTTGGGCAGGGGAAGGAATAAAGGGGCATGACGGATACCCTGTTCAAAAAAGTGATAAACTGGGGAAAAAAATTGCCCACATGGTGAAGGTGAGAGTGCATGTTTTGGGGTTTTTTGCAGTCAGTGGAAATAGCTTCCGGGATTTATCTTATCAGATACGTTCTTACAGCAAACTCCTTGCCAGTTATGATTTATAAAACGTCGGCGTCTTCTGCAGCACATTACATATATTAGCCTAAACGCCGTTTTGTGCTCCCACAGGGCTGGGAACATGACACGTATACGTAAGCCCGTGCTATCTGCCGTCATTAGGTGATCATAATTTAATGAGCCCTGGGAACAGAACAAATGAACAGATTTCCTCTTCATTGTCTGCTTTGCTGACGATTCTGGGATGCTTATTTTTATCAGCTTGACTAATGTCCTACATCATTTTCGAAGGAAAGGGAAACTTCCCGGTACGACCCAGGACAGATTAGATAACAGCATTTCCAGCAAATACAAATTTGTTCTCTATTAGAGCAATAAAATCTCATATCCTGCTATGAGTCGTCCGGTCTGTTTGATTTACGCCCTTTTTTTTATAATTTGGCCTGAAAGGTGATGTAAAGTAGGGCAGCGAGTAGATATGTGTCCGTATTATGAGGTTCCTGTGGGAATAAACTTTGCGTTGTCCATCTCTCCTTGCATTTAGGGTTGTGGCAACATGCTGGTGTCTGCGCTGCCGTCTCTACTCCTGCTGCTTCTCTGCTTCTCCGTGAGGACATGGACGTCCAGACCAGCACGTGTCTACCTGTCATACAAAGGTAAGACCAACCCATGATTCACATTCGCAGGATTGATGACGCAATGTCTTGGCAGTCAATGCTTTCCTTCCCTTATACAGCATCTGATAATCGTTTTCAGCCTTAATTTATGTAGTACAATGATCATCCATCCAATATCACAAAGACTTGAGGTATTTGTTTCGGACGGGGTCAGATTTTCCTAGCAAAACTAAATTGCTGTAATTCATCATACTGGCAGATATTTTCCCCCCCAAAAAATCGTTTTACTGTCATCGTGACCCATGTAATAAGACGGTGCTGAATTTTACAGATGATGATCAGATCTGTTCTTCTTCTTAGGAACAGGAAAGTGTAAGGATTTGAGTAAGATTTACCTTGGAGCAGTATTTTATATAGCAGTAATCTAAAGGTTTAAAAACATCGTTTATGTAGTAGATTGCTTATATTGTCCTGGTCCTATATTGTTATAATAATAATCTTTGTTTCTATAGCGCCATCATATTCCGCAGCGCTTTACAATTCTGTTATCCAAAGCTGTGTTTACAGTCCTGCAGGCTTCAGAGCTGAAATCTCACAGTATCCCTTACTGTCCCAGTGTTTGTATATTTAAAAAAAAAAAATCAAATCTTTATTTTATATAGCGCTAACATATTCCGCAGCGCTTTACATACATCAGGAACACTATCCCCATTGGGGCTCACAATCTAAAGTCCCTATCAGTATGTCTTTGGAGTGCTCGGAGGAAACCCACGCAAACACGGGGAGAACATACAAACTCCTTGCAGATGGTGTCCTTGGTGGGATTTGAACCCAGGACCCCAGCGCTGCAAGACTACAGTATTTCGGCTTCACAAATCCATGTTTCGCAGTCCAAGCAGAACGGATCGGCCACTGGTCTGTAGACTTGGACTCCACAGCCTCACAGGCATATATATGAGGATCAGGAGACCCCCAGCTAATCCATGCATTGTGATCTGAGTACATGGATGTGTAAAATTGGCCTTAGTGTGATTTGGGGAAAATTAAAGGGGTTTCCACTATTTGGACAACCCCTTCTCAATCTTTATGTCTGCCCTTTTTAAAATAATCAAACTTATACTCACCGCCGGTGCTGGTGCTGTTCCAGCAGTGTCAATGGTGTCTCTCCCTGGACCATGTACCATTATGACGTCACATGATCCTTGCAGCCAATCAGTGGCTGCTCCAGTCTCCCCGCCTTCGTACATATAGTATACATCCAGAGGAGGAAAGAGAGCAGCAGGTGACAGTCTAATTTGTATGGGCGCTTCCTGACTATCCCATTTACTAAGTTACCTACAGGGGTTGTCCTGGAATAGGCCAAACTGTGTCAATGCAGGTAATGCTCTAACCCCTTCACAACATCTGCTATACATGTACGGCGCAAGTCGGCATTGGGTGTGTGGAGCGAGCTCAAGGGGTGAGCGTGCTCCATACTCGGCAGGTAATGGCTGTATGTTACAGTTTGGACCTGCCGCTAACAATTGCGGGTGAATATGACATCTGCCCGCGGTTGTTGGCCTGATGAATCCCGCTGTCAAACTCTGACAGCAGGATTTAACACGCACCGGACATGGTGGAGCACCACTTAAATCTCCCATCGGCGCGCCCGACAAAGTCCTCTGTGCTCGTCATAGCAGCGTTCCTTTGTAACCTGCCTGTGGCCGAGCTTCAAAGGAGACTGATTTTTACTATGCAGCAATGTTATGGTATATACTGGTGTATTGCTGTATACAGTGTGTCCACCCATATCCTGTCCACCGCCATTAACTTGAGAACGGCGGCAGCTACAGGCATAGAAGTGGTGTCTAGGTATAGTAAATTAGCCATGCGCTACACAATGAAACCACCTATAGCGCCACCTGGTGGAAAACAACGGAGTTAGCATTTTTATCTCGAAAACGGAACGAGATAGAAAAAAAAGTGAATTACAAAGTTGTAGGACATCATCAATTCAATACGAATCGACACCTTGCATACAGAAATGCTATGATTAGAACGTGTAACACTCACAAGGCTGCGGATGTGAAGCGATACCTCATGGAGACCTTCCTACAAGTCATTGGGTATGGTGGCTGTGTGGAGGGGCCTCCACGCTCACCTGACCTAACCCCATTGGACTTTTTTCTGTGAGGTCACATCAAACAGCAGGTGTATGCGACCCCTCCACCAACATTGCAGGAACTACGATGACGTATCACAGATGCTTGTGCAAACGTGTCACCTACCATATTGCACAACGTGCAGCAAGATACAGTATGCTGTCCAGAGTGCAGATGTGCATTGCAGCTGACGGGGTCACTTTGCGCATCAAAGTTAAATGAGCGCCATATGCGTGACCAGCATTCAATGTTTTAGGGGGGTTATGGGTTTCATATCATAGCATTTCTGTATGCAAGGTGTCGATTCGTATTGGATTGATGATGCCCTACAACTTTTTAATTCACTTTTTTTCTCTATCTCGTTCCGTTTTCGAGATAACAATGCTAACTCCGTTGTTTTCCACCAGGTGGCGCTATAGTTGGTTTCATTGCGTAGCGCATGGATACTTTACTATACCTAGACACCACTTCTATGCCTATAGCTGCCGACGTTCTCAAGTTAATGGCGGTGCACAGGATATGGGTGGACATACTGTATAGCAGAAGCCATCAGATGATTGCAGCTTCAAGTTCCCTAAAGAGACTATTAAGAACATTGAAAAGTAAAAAAAAAAAAAAAGTTTTAAAAAAATATGAAAAAAAAATCCCAAACAAACCATAATGTTCAAACCAATCACCCCTTTTTGCCTCATTAAAACTAAATATGATAATAATTAAAAATTACACAGTGGTATCGCCATGTTCAGAAACGTTCGATCTATCAAAATATAAACATGTTTAATCCGATTGGTAAACACTGTAAACAAAAAAAAATCAAGAACGCCAAAAATTGGTGTTTTTTTTTGGTCACTTCAATACCACGAAAAATATTGTAACAAAGCGATCTAAACGTCACATCTATCCCAAAATGGTGTCAATAAAAACATTGCCCAAAAAACATACATACATAGTATACTGGAATTTCCTCCCTGTTTTCCAGTAGACTCTGTGGTAAATGAACGGTGTCATTCAAAAGTACAACTTGTCCCGCAAGAAAACAAACCCTTATATGTGGGCAGAAAAAAAAAAAAGTTATGGCTCTGGGAAGAAGGGAAGCAAAAAAACAAAAACGCAAAAAACGGAAATGGTTATAATAATGATAAAAAAAAGCATTATTTTACCGCTGCTGCTCCAGAGCCGCCTTTCCATTGCTCTACAGGGCTCCAGCAGTGACGTCACATCTATATGACGGCTGCAGCCAATCACTGATTTGATTGTCTGCAGCAGTCACCTGTTGTAAATGGAATGTCATTGATGCAGCCCAGTAAACAAAGACAATAGTGGAACAAAAAAAATGCTTATTTTATCATTTTACAGCCTTACTTGCCTTGGTCCGATCCTAGACAACCTCTCACTTTTATTGTACAGTTTAGAGATATATATCTATGTATCTATATAGAGATCTGTAAACAATCCCATCATATAATGGTATACTCAGGCTTTTCTGCAGATTTTCTCCATGGCTGCACTGGTGTCATCTGTGAATGGGACCCAGACAGCCATAAATTTGTGTGTAGTCTGCCAGTCGATCGCTGGGAAGCCCAGAAGGGTGGGAGGAATTGGAATTTCCCATGTGAACACTGTCATTTTTTTGCAACAGTAATAATATTATATAAAGGATTAGTTATTCATGTCACCCTTTGGTTCCTTAAGGTGCAACATTTCTTGGAAAGTATAAAACTATATCTTTAGACATTACCTGCATAAAATGTAAGGCACCTGCCTGCTGAGGAAGGTGCACAATTTCAGCCTGATATTAATAATATATCTTTAGATATTAGCTGCATAAAATGACAGGCACCTGCTCGCTGAGGAAGGTGCACAATATCAGCCTAGCATTAAAAATATATATTTAGACATTAGCTGCATAAAATGACAGGCACCTGCCTGCTGAGGAAGGTGCACAATATCAGCCTAGTATTAAAAATATATCTTTAGACATTACCTGCATAGAATGACAGGCACCTGCCCGCTGAGGAAGGTGCACAATTTCAGCTTAATATTAAACATATATCTCCTATACCAGTCTGTTTTGTACTGTTAATGATTGTTGTACGTATACCCTCTTTCACTTGTAAAGCGCCATGGAATAAATGGCGCTATAATAATAAATAATAATAATAAAATGACAGGCACCTGCCTGCTGAGGAAGGTGCACAATATCAGCCTAATATTAAAAATATATCTTTAGACATTAGCTGCATAAAATGAGAGGCCCCTACCCGCTGAGGAAGGTGCATAATATCAGCCTAGTATTAAAAATATATCTTTAGACATTACCTGCATAAAATGACAGGCACCTGCCCACTGAGGAAGGTGCACAATATCAGCCTAATATTAAAAATATATCTTTAGACATTACCTGCATAAAATGACAGGCACCTGCCCACTGAGGAAGGTGCACAATATCAGCCTAATATTAAACATATATCTTTAGACATTACCTGCATAAAATGACAGGCACCTGCCCGCTGAGGAAGGTGCACAATATCAGCCTAATATTAAAAATATATCTTTAGACATTACCTGCATAAAATGACAGGCACCTGCCCGCTGAGGAAGGTGCACAATTTCAGCTTAATATTAAACATATGTCTCCTATACTAGTCTGTTTTGTACTGTTAATGATTGTTGTACGTATACCCTCTTTCACTTGTAAAGCGCCATGGAATAAATGGTGCTATAATAATAAATAATAATAAAATGACAGGCACCTGCCCGCTGAGGAAGGGGCACAACATCAGCCTAGTATTAAAAATATATCTTTTGACATTACCTGCATAGAATGACAGGCACCTGCCCGCTGGCTGAGGAAGGTGCACAATATCAGCCTAGTATTAAAAATATATCTTTTGACATTACCTGCATAGAATGACAGGCACCTGCCCGCTGAGGAAGGTGCACAATTTCATCTTAATATTAAACATATATCTCCTATACCAGTCTGGTTTGTACTGTTAATGATTGTTGTACGTATACCCTCTTTCACTTGTAAAGCGCCATGGAATAAATGGTGCTATAATAATAAATAATAATAAAATGACAGGCACCTGCCCGCTGAGGAAGGTGCACAACATCAGCCTAGTATTAAAAATATATCTTTTGACATTACCTGCATAGAATGACAGGCACCTGCCCGCTGGCTGAGGAAGGTGCACAATATCAGCCTAGTATTAAAAATATATCTTTTGACATTACCTGCATAGAATGACAGGCACCTGCCCGCTGAGGAAGGTGCACAATATCAGCCTAGTATTAAAAATATATCTTTTGACATTACCTGCATAGAATGACAGGCACCTGCCCGCTGAGGAAGGTGCACAATATCAGCCTAGTATTAAAAATATATCTTTAGACATTACCTGCATAAAATCACAGGCACCTGCCCGCTGAGGAAGGTGCACAATTATTTGCAGACTGACACCTGCGCCTTACTCCATTTCTTTGCTGACCTCCGGTGTCATGGGCCCGTCGGCCAGAATCCCTCTTATTGCATCCGATAAAATGTGTCCTATGTGTCGGTGACCTTTTGCCATAGGGTCGTCAAAGGGAAGAGATTACCTTGTGTTTTTGTGTGTATTTGACCTCTAACCCTTAAAGGTCGCGGAAGGGTGAAGAATTGTCTCATTATGTTTCCTCCTGGAGCGGTGGGGGGGGTAATGTTGGCAGAATACTTGGTATTGGGTTGGTGAACAATGACGGACTGTTTAACACCTATCCTTCCATAAACAAGCTTGTGCAATAAAAAATACAAAAAAAAAAAAAACACACCCTCATTGTCACCGTTTTGTACAGTGTTTTTTTGGCTCTAATGCTCGGGGCCATGCCATCTTTACAGCTCTTGGCAACGAGTGATACACACGCTCATGTTACAAGCTACAGCAAATTCTCTGATATGGTAAATTAGTATGAAAAGGATCCGAGAACGACTGGACTTGGGCGCGATCTGGAAAGAGTCACCGGTTTTGCGGCTTCAACGTTGATTACCCGAAGAACAAAGACGGGAGAGGGGCAGTTGTCAGGATTTTGATGTACTTTGTTCTTGACAAGCGCATCCCAAAAATACCACGGTTACCTCACCGCAGCCGCGGGGGCCTATTAATAGGGAGCACTGAGCCCCGCTATCTGTGTGTGACAGCTGGGTCTTTATCCCTGGAGTCACTGGGTGTGAAGCTGTGTGCTGCGACTCCACAGCAGGCAGTGCCCGGGGACACCCCTCTGTGTGTCTGAGCATAAATCCTCAGACATCCTATGTGTCAGGGCAGATCTATGTATGAGCAGGATGAGCTCACAGCCAGTGCATGCTTACAGGAAAGGAGGCATGTATACTGATCAAGTCGGGTTTATGAGAAATTTAAGCTCAGATAGATCTCTGCAATACCCCCCCCCCCCCCCCACATCATCGTAAATCTCCGACCTTTCACTCACAGCCATTCATCCTATTTAACTTTGTTATTTTAGTAGTCAGGTTTACATTGATTTATCTGTCCGGTCAACATTCCTCTAAAGTGACCGGTTGTTACACAGATTGATTGAAATTCCCGCGTCATTCCTCAGTGCAGATATTTTGCAACGCAGGAAAACTGCTCTCGTTTCGTTAATTTACGCACCGCTTATTCCCGTTCGTGGGTTGTGTAAAGTTTAGTCGCTCTAAATACTCGGGTATTACCTTCTATGAAATTCCCTAACTCAATTATTGCAAAAGACGCAGCCGATGGGATTATAACCAGGACCAAATTCTTGCAGGCGGCATGTGATAAAGATGTAGCTTATGTATATAAGAAATGTAGCGAGATTTCTAATTCTGTTTCATTATGGATTTGATCGTTGAAACCTGCCTAAGGCCCCTTTCACACATCAGTTTTTTGCCGTCAGTCACAATCCGTTTTCTCGAAGGATCCGTTGCAGATTGTGGCTAATCTGATGCGACGGATCCGTTTTTTGACGGATCCGACTAGATGGGGGCTAAATATATATATTAATAATAAAGTTTTATTTCTATATCGCTAACATATCCCGCAGTGCTTTACAATTCAGAGGGGACATGTACAGACAATTTGAGACAATACAATATATATAATAATTGGAGCATGCTCAGTTAAAAAAAAACGGAATCCATCGCCGGATTCCATCATTTGACGGATGACGACGGATCATGCGCCCATAGGCTTCCATTCTACCAAACAACAGACGTCGACGGATCCGTCGCTGTCCGTTTTTTCGACGTACACAAAAAACATTACTGTGGACGTTGTCTCCGTCCGACGGATTTATCGAACGACTGATGAAAAGTGAGGCTATCCGTCACAATCCGTGGCTAGTACAAGTCAATGAGAATTAAACTGATCCAGCGGCATCAGTCGCTGGATCCGTTTTTTTCAAATTTGGACAGATTATGATGGCAAAAAATTGATGTGTGAAAGGGCCTCAGTAGCTGCCTTACTGCAGACATCACCTTTAGGCCGGAGTCACACTTGTGCATAACTCGTGCGAGTCTTACATCGCATCACCCGGCACAGCCGCACACTCTCCTGCCATAGAAATACTTGCAGCTTAGGCTGCTTGCACACATCAGTTTTTTGCCATCAGGCACAATCCGGCAAAAACATGAAAAAACGGATCCGGCGTCTGTTGCCGCCGGATCCGTTTTTTTCCCCCATAGACTTTCAATAGCGCCGGATTGTGCCTGGCAGCCTTATGTTTCATCCGTTTTTTTCCGGATGCGGCAAAATTTACTTGTCCGGCGGCCGGATGAAACGTTGAAGTGAATGTTTTTGTGTCCAGCAAAAAAACGGATCGCGTCGGATCCGGCTTGTTTTAGAATGGAAGCCTATGGACGCCGGATCGGGCGTAATGCGAAAAAAAACGGATCCGGCCGCCGGATCCGTTTTATTTTTAACTGAGCATGCTCACTATCATACTGGATCTGTCAAAAAACTGAAGGAACTGATGGAAAAAACTGATGTAACTGATCCGTTTTTTCGCCAGATCCGTCGCATCAGTTTTTTCGCCGGATTGTGCCTGATGGCAAAAAACTGATGTGTGAAAGCAGCCTTACCGCTCCATGTGCGGCTGTGCCGGGTGATGCAATGCGAGACTTGCACAAGTCACTCGCAAGTGTGACTCCAGCCTAAGGCCTCTTTCACACATCAGTGTTTCGTCAGTGTCTCATCAGTATTTGGATGGCAAAACCAGGAGTGGAACTTACAGAGAAGAACTATAATTGAAAGACTGACACCAGTTCTGTGTTTTGGATACACTCCTGGTTTTGGCATCCAAATACTGATGAGACACTGACGAAACACTGATGCAAAATACTGACGTGTGAAAGAGGCCTTAGGCTATGTGCGCACGTGTGCGAATTGCATGCAGTTACGCTGCGATCTAGGCCGCAGCGTAACTGCATGCGTCCTGCGTCCCCAGCATAATCTATGAAGATTATGCATGAGACGTGCGCACGTGGCGTATTAGAGCGCAGCGCTTCGGCTGCCGCCGAAGCGTGCGTTCTAAGAAGTGACATGTCACTTCTTCCGTACGCTTTGCATGCTGTCTATATGGAGAGGCAGCATGCAGAGCGCACAAATTCTGCAGGCAGCAGGCGCTTCAGAACGGAGCTTTTCAGCTGCGCTCTGAAGCGGACCTTTTGTGTGCGGTGCAGAGCGCACACGTGCGCACATAGCCTTAAAGAGAATCTGTCACTAGATTTTTGCCACCTAATCTGAGAGCTGCATAACATAGCAGAGATCCTGATTCCAGCGGTATGTTACTTACTGGGCTGCTTAGTGTAATTTCGATAAATTCACTGTTTAATCAGCAGTAGATTATCATTAGAGAACTACTTGGCCTGCTGCCAGGTAGTCCAGCATATTCTAGATCTGCAGCAGAAAAAACAATGATTTTATCAAAAGAACAGCTCAGTAAGTGACACATCACTGGAATCAGAGTCTCTGCCCCTACATTATGCTGCTCTCAGATGGGGGAGCAAAAACCTGGTGACAGATTCCCATTAAAGATAAGCTACAGTCACCGATAGGTTGCCCATTCACATAATAACAATTATTGTTATTTCGGGGCAGATATCCTGATTCCAGCGATGTGTCACTTACTGGGCTGCTTAGTGTAATTTTGATAACTTCACTGTTTAATCAGCAGTAGATTATCATTACAGGACTACTTGGCCTACTGCCAGGTAGTCCAGCATATTCTAGATCTGCAGCACAGAAAGCATTTACTTCATCAAAATGACAACAAACCGCTCAGTAAGTGACACATCGCTGGAATCAGGGTCTCTGTCACTACATTATGCTGCTTTCAGATGGGGGAGCAAAAACCTGGCGACAGATTCCCTTTAAAGATAGGTTGCCCATTCACATTATTATTATTTTATTTACATAGTGTCTACATATTACACTGCACTTTATAGATCAGAGGGTACATGGACAAACTATGTCAGAGATTACAGAGAAACATATAACTGAGACAAGAGGAGTGCGAGCCCTGCTCACAAGAGTTACAATCTATAATAAATTAGGGTGATACAAGAAGTAAAAAGGGCTTGTATTGTACGGTCCAGCCATCTTTATAATAAGGGTATCCATGTAAGGCTGCAGGAGCCGGTCACCAGCCAGTATCTGTATATCTCCAGATACAAAGTGCTACTGAGGGCATGGAGGGTGTGGGAATATGTTCGAAAGGACCAAATTCTGAGGAAATTGCACTTAGAACAGGTTTGCAAGGTGATATCCTGACTAAAATGATGCATATTTATGACATGTTTAAAACTGCAGATTCAGGAAATTAAACAGATTGTCTTAGATAGTGTATTCCAGAGAGCTGACGCAGCACAAGGGAAGTCCTGAAGACGAGAGCAGGAAGTTCGAATTATAGAGAATGTTATTCATAGATCATTATGGAGAACATAGGTAGTGTGGTAGACAGAGCTGAGGGAGGAGATGTAGAGTGGTGCAGCACTGTGGAGAGGATGGGTAGAGTGGTAGACAGAGATGAGGAGGAGATGTAGGGTGGTGCAGCACTGTGGAGAGGATGGGTAGAGTGGTAGACAGAGATGAGGAGGAGATGTAGGGCGGTGCAGCACTGTGTAGAGGACGGGTAGAGTGGTAGACAGAGATGAGGAGGAGATGTAGGGCAGTGCAGCATTGTGGAGAGGACAGGTAGGGTGATAGACAAAGATGAGGAGGAGATGTAGGGCAGTGCAGCACTGTGGAGAGGATGGGTAGGGTGGTAGACAGAGATGAGGAGGAGATGTAGGGCAGTGCAGCACTGTGGAGAGGATGGGTAGGGTGATAGACAAAGCTGAGGAGGAGATGTAGAGCAGTGCAGCACTGTGGAGAGGACGGGTAGGGTGGTAAACAGAGATGAGGAGGAGATGTAGGGCGGTGCAGCACTGTGGAGAGGATGGGTAGGGTAGTAGAAAGATGAGGAGGAGATGTAGGGCAGTGCAGCACTGTGGAGAGGACGGGTAGGGTGGTAAACAGAGATGAGGAGGAGATGTAGGGCGGTGCAGCACTGTGGAGAGGATGGGTAGGGTAGTAGAAAGATGAGGAGGAGATGTAGGGCGGTGCAGCACTGTGGAGAGGACGGGTAGGGTGGTAGACAGAGATGAGGAGGAGATGTAGGGCGGTGCAGCACTGTGGAGAGGACGGGTAGGGTGATAGACAGAGATGAGGAGGAGATGTAGGGCAGTGCAGCACTGTGGAGAGGATGGGTAGGGTGGTAGACAGAGATGAGGAGGAGATGTAGGGCAGTGCAGCACTGTGGAGAGGACGGATAGCGTGGTAGACAGAGATGAGGAGGAGATGTAGGGCAGTGCAGCACTGTGGAGAGGACGGATAGCGTGGTAGACAGAGATGAGGAGGAGATGTAGGGCAGTGCAGCACTGTGGAGAGGACGGATAGCGTGGTAGACAGAGATGAGGAGGAGATGTAGGGCGGTGCAGCACTGTGGAGAGGACGGTTAGGGTGATAGACAGAGATGAGGAGGAGATGTAGGGCAGTGCAGCACTGTGGAGAGGACGGGTAGGGTGGTAGACAGAGATGAGGAGGAGATGTAGGGCGGTGCAGCACTGTGGAGAGATCTTTTAGGTGCTTGTAATACACAATGGTTGGCTGGAATGTCCAATCGTGCTCCCTCCATCTGACGATTATTTGGAAACAATAAATGAGTGATCAGTAGATTTGTGCCAGATTGTGATCTGGTGAATTCAGCCACTGGCGCTCACTGTTTCTTTTTATCCAGTGATTTCAGCACGGTCTGTTTTGTTTTTGTGACATTTACACATTATTACTTATATCACTCACCTTACACTGTAAGAATGGGGCTCATTCATGAGCTGAGATATCTGCCCCCCGTTTTTGACCGACCACTTTCTCCCTGTTGGTTTTCTCTCTATCCACACTATCACTATCATTCAGCAGCCGGGGGGTGGGGGTGAGCTGTGTTCCCCCAACAGCTAATAAATACCGCGGACTCCTGCGCCTGTGTATATCACTCGGGGGACTCCAGGAGGGCAACATAAAGGTGGTGACCTTTCTTCCAGTTAATATTGGAGTGGTCATGGTTCCAGCGCCCGTGGACAATGGCAAAATGCTTTTTTCTTTTTCGCTCCTAATTGGGAGACCCAGACAATTGGGTGTATAGCTATTGCCTCCGGAGGCCACACAAAGTATTACACTTAAAAGTGTAAGGCCCCTCCCCTTCTGGCTATACACCCCCAGTGGGATCACTGGCTCACCAGTTTTGTGCTTTGTGCGAAGGAGGCAACACATCCACGCATAGCTCCACTGTTTAGTCAGCAGCAGCTGCTGACTATGTCGGATGGAAGAAAAGAGGGCCCATACAGGGCTCCCAGCATGCTCCCTTCTCACCCCACTTCATGTCGGAGGTGTTTGTTAAGGTTGAGGTACCCATTGCGGGTACGGAGGCTGGAGCCCACATGCTGCTTCCTTCCCCATCCCTTTTTACAGGGCTCTGGGTGAAGTGGGATTCTATCGGTCTCCAGGCACAGAGACCGTGCTCCATCCACAGCCCCTGGTATCTGCTGGACATGGAGCGGAGTATCTTCAGGGACATGGCCCTGCTACATGGAGGTACTCGGTGTCCCTGTGGGGACCGCGCAGACACACGGCAGCACTGCTGGGTGTGTTAGTGCGCCAGGGACAGCGGCGCTGTCCGCACTAGTGCCATCGCACACCACAGCGTTGCTGGGTGTGTTAGTGTATTGGGTGACTACCGCGCTAACCGCCGCTGCCGTTTTTATTGAAGGCGCCGCTGGGATTTGTGGTGCGCCGGGGACTTCCGCGCCGGCCAGCACTGATATGCCGGCCGCGCTTATTAACTCGAGTCCCCGGCTTCTGGGCCTAGTCTCCCTTCGTTACCGCCCACAGGCCTGACAGTCAGGGTAGGGGCGTGACGCTGCATAGCACAGCAGCGCTGAGAGCTGGAGTAGGTTTTGCATACTCCACCCCTCTCACTGTGTGCACTGTGAAACCGGATTCCCGCACTTTCTCAGGCACGCCCACGGCTTCCTTCTCTACACAGGACGCCGGCAGCCATTAGTGTCAGTTTCTGTACGATACAGAGACAAGTGTGGAAGACCCTGGCATTCTGATAGTCACACAATCGCTGCAACAGGCGTTAAGCAGCACCTGTGGTGCTAACCCCACTAGTGCAGAAGTGCACTTATAGATATGCTTGTACTATATACATTGCACTGTTTGGTCGCACGTTGTATATACCCTCCTGGATTGTGCGGAGGAGTTATCAGCATATTCTCTGTGTAAAACAAAGGTGCAGAACCACATGTTTTTCTATGCAGCCGGTACAGCATGTACGGCTATACGGCCGGCAGGTTACATAGACCCCCATTGTATCCAACTCAGCCGGAGTCTCTGCTAATGGCCAGAGGATGAGGACGGTGTCTGCAGTATTTACTGACAGATTTTCTGAGACTATGGCTATGATACTAGAAGCCTAGCAGTCCGGACATGTCTCTCACAACATGGGCACTGTTGAATCATTGATCCATGGCCCCCCTCAGTGTGAACAACTTACAGCTCCGGGAATGTCACACGCATCCCAGAGTCACGGCTCTGCACAGACGTCAGTCCCAGACAGCCTAAGCGGGCTCACTATGAGCGGCCCTCGGTTTCATCAGGGTCCTAGCAGAAGGACTCTCTGTGTACTGAGGCGGAAGTAGCGGCTCAGGATTCTGATCCTGAGACCGCTCTCAATCTGGATACACCTAATGGTGACGCCATAGTGAATAATCTTATAGCGTCCATCAATAGAATGTTGGTTATTTCTCACCCAGCTCCTCCAGTGGAGGAGTCAGCTTCACGTATTTTTCTGGACCACTCTGCCTTCAGAGAGGCAGTCCAGGAACACCACACTTATCCAGATATGCGCTTCTCCAAACGGCTTAGGATACACGTTATCCCTGCCCCCTGACGTGGTCAAGGACTGGACCCAGTGTCCCAAGCGGCATCCTCCAATCTCCAGGCTTGTAGCTAGATCCATAGTTGCAGTGGGAGATGGAGCTGCACTTAAAGATGCCACTGACAGACAGATGGATCTCTGGTCTAAATCCATCTATGAGGCTGTCGGAGCACCGTTGGCTCCAGCATTCTCACCCTTGAGGCATTCCAAGCTATTTCAGCTTGTCTTACACAGATTGACACGGTTACACGTACATCTGTGCCGCAGGTGGCATCCTTAACCTCTCAAATGTCTGCATTTGTTTCTTACGCGATTCAGGTTGCCCTAGACTCTGCGAACCGTGCGGCAGTAGCCTCCGCTACTCCGTGTTTTTAAGCAGAGCCTGGTCTGCTCGTTAAGTGAATGGAAGGCAGATTCTGCTTCCAAAAAAGGGTGCTTAACCAGTTGCCTTTTTCTGCTGACCGACTGTTTGGTGAGCGTTTGCATGTAACCATTAAACAGTCCAGGGGTAAGGATTCATCCTTTCCTCAGCCCGGACACAACAAACCCCAACAGAGCAGGAGGCAGTCGGGGTTTCGGTCTTTTCGAGGCTCGGGCAGGTCCCATTTTTCCTCGTCCAATGTGGACTCAAAAGGATCAGAGGAGCTCAGATTCTTGGCGGGCTCAGTCACGCCCAAAAAAGAGACAGTCTGAAAACCCGCTTCCAAGGCGGCTTCCTCATGACTTGCGGCCTCCTCTCTCCGCATCCTCGGTCGGTAGCAGGCTCTCCCGCCTTGGCGATATTTAGCTGCCATAGGTCAATGACCGTCGGTTGTGAGACATTCTATCTCACGGGTACAGGATAGAGCTCACTTCTCGTCCTCCAACTCGATTCTTCAGAATTTCTCCACCTCCCGGCCGAGCCGCTGCTCTTCTGCAAACAGGGTGCACTCTATAGGCAGAAAGAGTGATGACCCCCGTTCCTCTTCAGGAACAAGGTCACGGTTTTTACCCCAAATTATTTGCGGTGCCTATAAGAACGGGCCGTTCCATCCCGTTTTGGATCTAAAACTGCTCAGCAAGCTCGTGGACACCAGGCGGTTCCGGATGGAATCCCTCCGCCATGTCATAGCCTCAATGTCCCAAGGAGATTTCCTAGCATCATTAGGCATCAAGGATGCTTATCCACACGTGCCGATTGATCCAGAGCACTAGCGTTTCTACGCTTCGTTATAGGAGACGAACACCTTCTGTTCGTAGCTCTACCTTCCGGCTAGCGACAGTCCCACTGGTCTTCGCCAAGGTCAGGGCAGCAGTAGTCACAGTCCTGCACTCTCAGGGTCACTCTGTGATCCCATATTTAGACGATCTACTTGTCAAGGCACTCTCTTAGGAAACATGCCAACACTGCCCGAACGTTGCGCTGGAGACTCTCTAGAGTTTTGGGTGGATCATCAACTTTTTAAAGTCAGATCCGACTCCGACCCTATCGCTAACATATCTAGGCATAGAGTTTCATACTCTCTCAGCGATAGTGAAGCTTCCGCTAGACAAACAGCATTCACTACGGGCTGCAATCTCTTCTTTAAGAACCAGTCGCACACATTAAGACGCCTCATGCACTTCCTACGTAAGATGGTAGCAATGGAGGCAGTTCTTCTCGCGCAGTTTCATCTGCGTCCACTACAATGTGACATTCTCCGCCAATGGGACGGGGAGTCGACCTCCCTCAACAGAGTCGTCCTTCTTTCTCAGGCGGCCAAGGAATCTCTACGGTGGTGGCTTCTTCCCACCTCATGGTCAAAAAGAAGGTCCTTCCTATCCCCATCCTGGGCGATAGTTACGACAGACGCGAGTCTATCAGGGTGGGGAGCAGTTTTTCTCCACCACAGCGCTCAGGGTACGGGGACTCAGCAAGAGTCCACCCTTCAGATCAATGTTCTTGAACACAGAGCAGTGTATCTTGCCCTACAAACCTTCCAACAGCAGCTGGAAAGCAAGCAAATCCGACTTCAGTCGGACAACTCCACAGCGGTGGCATACATCAACCACCAAGGAAGAATGCGCAACCGGCAAGCCTTCCAGGAAGTCCGGCAGGTTCTGATGTGGGTGGAAGACACGGCATCCACCATATCCACAGTTCACATCCCAGGCGTGGAAAACTAGGAAGCTGACTTCCTAAGTCGCCGGGGTGTGACCGAAAGGGTATGGTCTCTTCACCCGGACGGGTTTCAGGAGATCTGGCGCCGCTGACAGAGGCCGGACGTCGATCTAATGGCGTCACGGCACAACAACAATGTGCCAGCTTCTTGGCACGGTTTCACAATCATCGAGCTCTGGCGGCAGACGCCTTAGTTCAGCATTGGTCGCAGTTCCAGCTACCTTATGTGCCACCTCTGGCATTGTTGCCCAGAGTGCTGCGTTAGATCAGGACTGACTGCGGCCGCGCCATCCTCGTCGCTACAGATTGGCCGAGGATGTTGTGGTTCCCGGTTCTGTGGTGCCTCACGGTAGGCTAACCGGAGGCACTACCAGACCAATCAGACTGGCTGTCTCAGGGGCCATTCTTCCATTTGAATTCTACGGCCCTCAACCTGATGGTGTGGCTTTGAGTCCTGGAACCTAGTGTCGTCAGGATTACCTCAGGACGTGGTTGCCACCATGAGACAGGCTAGCATACCAACGTCCGCCAAGATTGACCACAGGACGTGGAAGATATTCTTATCTCGGTGCTCGGCGCAGGGTGTTTCTCCCTGGCCGGTTGCATCGTCTATGTTTCCTTCCTTCCTGCAATCTAGGTTGGAAAAAGGGTTGTCGCTCAGTTCCCTTTAGGGACAAGTCTCAGCGCTATCTGTATTTTTTCAGAAACGACTTCCTCAGGTACGCACGTTCCTACTGGGAGTTTGTCTTCTCAGCACTCCGTACAGGCGGCCGTTAGAGCCCTGGGATCTGAACAAGGTTCTAATTGCTCTCCAGATGCCGCCTTTCGAGCCTTTGAAAGAGGTCTCCCTTCCCGCTTTTCTCGGGAAGTGGCCTTCTACTAACGGTCTCGTCTCTTAGGAGAGTTTCCGAGCTAACAACGCTCTCATACAAATCTCCCTTCCTGGTCCTTCACCAGGACAGGGTAGTTCTGCGTCCGATTCCGGAATTTCTCCCTAAGGTGGTATCCCACTTTCATATCAATCAAGATATCACCTCACCTTCTTTGTGTCCTCGTCCAGTCCATCAATTTCAGAAGGATTTGCATCTGTTGGTTCTGGTGAGAGCACTCAGGTTCTACTTCCCGCATGGCGCTCCTGCGCCACCCGGATGCACTCTTTGTCCTTTTCGCTGGTCGGCGTAAACAGTCGCAAGCTTCTGAATCCACCCTGGCTCGGGGGATCGAGGAACCAATTCTTGAAACCTACAGTTCTTCTGGGCTTCTGGTTCTCTCAAGGCTGAAGGCCCATTCTACCAGAGCCGTGGGTGCATCCTAGGCATTACGGCACCAGGCTACGGCTCAGCAGGTGTGTCAGGCACCTACCTGATTGAGTCTGCATACTTTTACCAAGCATTTTCAGGTGCATACCTACGCTTCGGCAGACGCCAGCCTAGGTAGATAAGTCCTTCAGGCGGCGATTGCCCACCTGTAGGAAAGGGCTGTTTGACGGCCCTATCACGAGGTATTCTTTTACCCACCCAGGGACTGCTTTTGGACGTCCCAATTGTCTGGGTCTCCCAATTAGGAGCGAAAAAGAAGAAGGGAATTTTGTTTACTTACCGTAAATTCCTTTTCTTCTAGCTCCAATTGGGAGACCCAGCACCCGCCCTGTTTTCTCGGGGTTTTTCTGTTTTTTCGGGTACACATGTTGTTAATGTGGTATGGTTCAGTTCTCCGATGTTTCCTCGGATTGAATTGGTCTTTAAACCAGTTATTGGCTTTCCTCCTTCTTGCTTTGGCACTAAAACTGGTGAGCCAGTGATCCCACTGGGGGTGTATAGCCAGAAGGGGAGGGGCCTTACACTTTTAAGTGTAATACTTTGTGTGGCCTCCGGAGGCAATAGCTATACACCCAATTGTCTGGGTCTCCCAATTGGAGCTAGAAGAAAAGGAATTTACGGTAAGTAAACAAAATTCCCTTCTTTTCAGCCAGTGGACGCTGTGGCTAGCCAGACATATTGATGGGACATTACACGGTGGGCAACTTTTCATTAAGCAGCCTTCTCCTTTGGCTCATATTGGAGGGTCCTGAATGGAGACAATTCATTCTTGACGGCACCATCCCATTTTATGGGTCCGCAGTGAAATTCCCATGACTTGCAAGGTTAGAGACATTAGAACCAGACCTGTTCGGTCTACAAACATTAGCCAACAAGGCAATATCTACATCTGTCTCAATCTGATCCATTCTTATTTTTTTTTTTCTTGATTTTTTTGGGGGAGATCCCAAAAAAAGAACAGCTGGCTGTATTCCTGTTCCAGTCTAGGACCGACAGTCTATTAACAGACCCCTTTGAATTGGAGCCAGGAATGGACAGGACAGATGTGATATAAAACATGATGTTTTTTTGATGGACAGCCATTCGTTAGGATATATCGCCTTCCAAGAGCTCATTGACCTCCTCTATAGAGGGCAGCAGACTTGGAATTCTGGACGTCCAGCACACGTCTGCTGTTCATAGAAGTCAATGGCCTCCTGGACGGTGGTCTCCTCTGTCCTCGGAGCGGTGGCAACCCACTGCCCGCAAAATCTGTGCAGGTCTGAGAACAGAAAAATGTCCATTGTTGTCTGTTGCACTAATGCACTGTGAGCTGAAACAGCTGCCTTCAGATAAACAGTATATTCTGGCACTAGGTAACCTAGATGTCCCATGGGAGAGATGCCCCTTTTCTCCATATGGAGGATAGAAAATTAATGGGGGGGGGGGGAGAGAGAATGTCCAAATGTGCAAATCCCCTTAATAACTTAGTGAATGTAGCTACAATGTTTTGTAACCAAAGACAACTACCAAATATTCCCTCTTATTAGTCTAAACATCTCCCACACTGGTGAGAGCAATGCAGGAGGGTAAGCCTATTAATGCCTTGTGTGGTGCTTTTTGTCAAGCGTTGAAAGCCGTTTTATTGTCTTGTGTTCTGCGGTTGTATGTCCTGCTGTTAAGCTTGACTTTCCCTAGCAAGTTTGACCAGAGTTTGTAAAAGAGCAAAATATTTTTTTTGTGTTTAGATGCTGCCAGTGGTTGCAATTTAGGGAACATCTGCACAATTAAATTCAGTAGGCTTTTGTGTTTTGCAAATTTTAACATTTTTGTAGTTTATTCACTTAATAAAATATTGAAAAAAAATTTAATAAGCCAACCGCAAGCCACAGTGTAATCTATAGCATTACTATAATTTGCGTGCAGCCTTAATGGAAGATGTCACTTGACAGCTGCTTGTGCTTGGATGGAAATTTTGCCTGCCTCGCTCTCTGTTGCTCTCTCACTCTCTCGCACTCTCCTGTGCTCTCTTGCGCTCTCTCGCTCTCATGCTCTCTCACACGCTCTCTCGCTTCCCTCTCTTGCTCTTCTCTAACTCTTTCTTGCTCTTTTTCTTTTGCTCTTTTTCTTTTGCTCTTTTTCTTTTACTCTTTCTCTCTCGCTCTCTCGCGCTTTCTCTCGCGCGCTCTCTCGCTCTGTCTTGCTTTCTGTCTTGCTCTCTCTCGCTCTTTCTCTTTGCTCTTTTTCTTTTGCTCTTTCTCTCTTGCGCTCTCTCTCTGGCTCTTTCTCTCTGGCTCTTTCTCTCTGGCTCTTTCTCTCTGGCTCTTTCTCTCTCGCTCTTTCTCTCTCGCTCCTTCTCTTTTGCTTTTTCTCTCTTTCTCTCTCTTTCGCACTCTCTCTCGCTCTCTCTCACTATCTCTCTCTCGTTCTTTCTCTCTTGCTCTCTCTCTTGCTCTCGCTCTCTTTCTCACTCTCTTTTGCTCTCTTTCTCACTCTCTTTTGCTCTCTTTCTCACTCTCTCTTGGTCTTTCTCTCTTGGTCTTTCTCTCTTGCTCGCTCTCTCGCTCTCTCTCTCTTTCTCTCTTGCTCTCTCTCTTGCTCTCTCTTGCTCTCGCTCTCTCTCGCTCTCTTTCTCTCGCTCTCTCTTGCTCTCGCTCTCTTTCTCGCTCTCTTTCTCGCTCTCTTTCTCTCGCTCTCTCTCTCTCGCTCTCTCTCTCTTGCTCTCTCTTGCTCTCGCTCTCTCTCTCGCTCTCTTTCGCTCTCTCTTGCTCTGTCTCTCTCTCGCTCTCTCTCGCTCTCTCTTGTTCTTTCTCTCGCTCTTTTGCTCTGTCTCGCTCTCTTTCTCTCTCGCTCTCTTGCTCTCTCTTGCTCTCTCTCGCTCTCTTGCTTTCTCGCTTTTTCTCTCTCTCGCTCTCTCGCTTTTTCTCTCTCGCTCTCTCTCTCTTGTTCTTTCTCTCGCTCTCTCGCTTGCTCTCTCTCGCTCTCTCTCGCGCTCTCTCTCTCTCGCTCTCTCTCGCTCTCTCCATCTGATTGTCACACTCTGCACTTCACTTACATACAGTGCTATTATTTACATGAAGGTGAACCTTCTGTGTTCTTCTTTTCATCATCCATCCTAGCTCTCCTCCTGCATCTTTTTCCTCTGTGCTTGGGTATGAATCCTATCAGAGCATCATCCCATGACCAGCAAGAGCCAGTCACATCTCTATCTCCTGGGATGACTTTATGATTATCCTTTCTGCTATAGCCTCCTTAATAAACTTATACATTATCAGTATACAGGGAGGTCTTATAGTAAAACTTAATGACAAGAGCTGCGCAGTCATCATCATTACCTTTGATAGGAGCTTTTGTCCCCCTACTGATTTTGGCTTCTTATATTATAGCTGTGTGACAGGAGCTGTGCAGTCATCATCATTACCTTTGATAGGAGCTTTTCTCTCCCTACTGATTGTGGGTTCTTATATTACAACTGTGTGACAGGGGCTGTGCAGTCATCATCCTTACCTTTGATAGGAGCTTTTGTCTCCCCTTACTGATTGTGGCTTCTTATATTATAGCTGTGTGACAGGAGCTGTGCAGTCATCATCATTACCTTTGATAGAAGTGGTTTCTTATAGCTGTGTGACAGGAGCTGTGCAGTCATCATCATTACCTTTGATAGAAGCTTTTGTCCCCCTACTGATAGTGGCTTCTTATATTATAGCTGTGACAGGAGCTGTGCAGTCATCATCATTACCTTAGATAGAAGCTTTTGTTCAACTACTATGGAGAATTTTAGTGGTACATGCCATGCAGTGGCATCACGCAGGATGTTCTGGTGACAGATATGGTAACTCCCTCCACAGAACATATCGCCATGTAGTACTCAGCATGGGGTTGTCTTTTTGAGAAAGTGCTTCTGGGACGCTTTGAAGAAACGGTCGTTGCACAGGTTTTACCATTAAATCAGTATACCGCTGAGATGTTAGTATACCTGGAACAAGACTGGAGGTCCGTCTATCGTACGCTATACCACCCCACACCATAATCTCGGAGTAAGACCTTCAAGCAGGTCTCTTCATGTTGAGATGGGCTCCTCAGATTTGAAAAGTGGCGCCTAGTGAAATTGTATTTAGGCAGTTGGTAAACAACCAGTTTAACTGCCAGTACCTCTCTCCCAGCTTCTTTGCCCTCAGAATGATAAACCTGCCAAGTAATGCAGCCTTTTGGTTTTTTTTGCTGTTTTTTTCCCCCCTTACCCTAAATCTCTGCATTACTAGATGGATTAGGATTTAGGAGAACCTTGAATATAACCCTTAAAGCGGCAGTAACATTTAATTGTCAAGCTTTGGAAAACAAGAATGTGGAAAGAAAAAAAACCAAAACTGTTAACGATAAGAAACGTCTGACTTTGTGCCAGGTTCGTATTCGGTTAGACAAAACATAGACGTACAGGGACACATTTTCTCACTTTTGACAGAAGAATCACATGACTTTTGTTTCAGTGACCTTTAAATGCCACTTGCCAACGTTTATGCAGATTTATTACGGCTGTAACAGGGTCAGGTTTTTGGTTGTGAGAAAAAAAAAAGAAAGAAAAATAGCAATTTGCTTTGGTGTCTGTGACATATTTGTTTTAGATAATAGGTCTACTCATAATAAATGCGCCTAAAACAAAAAAAAAATATTTGTGTAAGGGAGGATACAAGCTGTGTTTGACCCGTGATATACAGGCATTTTTTTTTTGTAGGGTACAGTTATGTTATACATTTATTACAATGCTTCCCCCACAATCAAAACTTTTTACCTACCCACTGGATAAATTATTTATTATTATAGCACCATGTATATTATGGCACTTTACAAGTGAAAGGGGTATACATAAAAAACAGGTACAACAATCATGAACAGTACAAAAACAGAGGAGGAAAAAGGAGGAAAGAGGGCTCTCAGTCTACAGGGGATGGGTGAGGATACAGTAGGTGAGGGCAGAGCTGGTCGTGCGGCGCTGCAGTGGACTGAGGGGGATGGGTGAGGGTATGGTAGGTGAGGGCAGAGCTGGTCGTTCAGTGCTACAATGGATTAATGGGTGATGGCATGGTAGGTGAGGGCATAGCTGGTTGTGCGGTGCTACAATGGAGTGATAGGTGAGGGCATAGCTGGTTGTGCGGTGCTACAATGGAGTAATGGGTGAGGGCATGGTAGGTGAGGGCATAGCTGGTCGTTCAGTGCTACAATGGAGTGATAGGTGACGGCATGGTAGGTGAGGGCATAGCTGGACGTGTGGTGCTAGAATGGACTGATGGGTGAGGGCATGGTAGGTGAGGGCATAGCTGGACGTGTGGTGCTAGAATGGACTGATGGGTGAGGGCATGGTAGGTGAGGGCATAGCTGGACGTGTGGTGCTAGAATGGACTGATGGGTGAGGGCATAGCTGGACGTGCGGTGCTAGAATGGACTGATGGGTGAGGGCATGGTAGGTGTGGTAATAGCTGGTCGTGCGGCGCTACAGTGGACTAAGGCGTGTTGAGTGAGGGTACAGTAGGTGAGGGAATAGCTGGTCGTGCGATGCTACAGTGGACTGATGAGTGAAGGTACGGTAGGTGAGGGCATAGCTGGTCGTGCTGCGATACAGTGGACTGAGGCATGATTGATAAGGGTACAGTAGGTGAGGGTAGAGCTGGTTTTGCAGCGCTACAGTGGACTGAGGTGTGATGGGTGAGGTTACAGTAGGTGAGGGCACAGCTTGTCGTGCGATGCTACAGTGGACTGATGAGTGAGGGTACGGTAGGTGAGGGTATAGCTGGTTGTGCGGTGCTACAGTGGACTGAGGCGTGATGGGTGAGGATACAGTAGGTGAGGGTAGAGCTGGTTGCACAGTGGTGTACTGGTCTGAGGTTCACTGCAGGTTATAGGCTTGTTGGAAGAGGTGGGTCTTTAGAGTCCTGTTGAAGCTTTCCCCAGTAGGTGAGAGTCTGATATGTTGGGGTAGAGCGTTCCAGAGTATGGGGGAGGCACGGGAGAAATCTTGTACGCGATTGTGGGAAGAGGAGATAAGTGGGGAGAAGAGAAGGAGATCTTGTGAGGATCTAAGGTTGCGTGCAGGTAGGTACCAGGAGACTAGGTCACAGATGTATGGAGGAGACAGGTTGTGGATGGCTTTGTATGTCATGGTTAATGTTTTGAACTGAAATCTTTGGGCAATGGGAAGCCAGTGAAGGGATTGGCAGAGTGGTGAGGCTGGGGAATAGCGAGGGGACAGGTGGATTAATCGGGCAGCAGAGTTTAAGATAGATTGTAAGGGTTCGAGAGTGTTGGAAGGGAGGCCACAGAGCAGGAGGTTGCAGTAGTTGAGGCGGGAAATGATGAGCGCATACACTAGTGTTTTTGCTTATTCTTGGTTAAGGAATGCATGAATCCAGAGGTATTTTTGAGTTGTAGTTGGCAGGAAGTGAAAAGGGCTTGAAGGATAGAGCAGAGTCTAGCGTTACTCCGAGGCAACAAGCTTGTAAGACTGGGGAGAGTAATCAGCCATCAACTTTGATGGATAGACTTGTTGGAGGGGTTGAGACAGGAGGAGGAAAGACAATGAATTCAGTTTTGTCCATGTTAAGCTTTAGGAATCGTGCAGAGAAGAAGGATGACATAGCGGACAGACACTGTGGGATTTTCATTAGTATGGAGGTGATATCAGGTCCAGAGAGGTAGATCTGCGTATCATCAGCGTAGAGATGGTACTGAAAGCCGTGGGACTCTGAGCTGCCCCAGGCCGAAGCGGTAGCTGTAAAAGAGAAGGGGTCCAAGAACACAACCTTGGGGGTGACCAACAAATAGGGGGCGAGATGAGAAGGTGGTATGTGAGTGGGAGACGCTGAATGTCCGATCGGTTACGTATGAAGAGATCCAAGATAGGGCCAAGTCTGTGATGCCCAGAGATGAGAGAATCTGTAATAGGAGGGAATGGTCTACTGTGTCAAAGGCAAAGGACAGGTCCAGGAGGAGGAGGATAGTAGTGTCGCTTGGCTTTGGCGGTTAGTAGGGCATTGGTGACTTTAGTTAGGGCAGTTTCAGTGGAATGATGCGGTTGGAAGCCAGAATAAATGATGAATATCTGATAGCTGAGACCTAAATCCCAACAATAGTGGTCCCCTTTGGGTTTGTCAATCCTATAGGCTTTCATGTTTGGTTAAAAATGAACACCCTGGACATGTAAATTTAGAAAGGTCCTCACATGACCTGAAGTATAGTAGGACCACTTTAATGGGGTAACATTTAATGACAGATTTCCTTGAAGATACAACAGGCATAACTCTGAAGTGTCACCCGGCACGCAGAATAAAAAAGAAGTCTACATATGTAAATTTAAGCATAAATTTAAGCAGACAGGAAAGAGTGTAAATGTCACCCAGTGTGTGGTAGAGCGCAGTGAGATTGTAACGCTCCGTACGGATTCGAGAATGCGATCAGATGGTGAATTTCACCATTTGTTTCTCATCTTTGTGAGCCAGAGCCTTGTGCACTGTGAATCTGGAATGGGGCCACATACCAGACAAAGGATGCCTTATGATGGGTGAGAAAAAAAAAAAAAGAGTGGAACAAAACCCCTCCGCTGTAAAAGAGAAAAAAATAACAATGCAGATAAAGGTGACTTTATGAGAATATGGACATTTCAAGGCTTTTTGAGCTGGAGTTATGCGTGAAATACCATTTTATGGGCTCAATCTCTAGGGGGTTTTTTTCTTTTAGCTTTGCTCATAGTTTTGTTTTGGTAAATGCTTGTATTTCCTATACAATTTCACTTATAGATTTATTTTCTTCATCAATTCAGAAAATTCTTATTTATTCCTCTTGTAATAAAAGCTGGAAGACAGAGAAGTGCAAAAAGGGTCTTACCCGGTGTTATGTCACCACCGGAGTCCGCTCCAGCGACTTCTGCTCCGATCGCCAGGCGACTCCGTGTTCCTGCCGTGGATGGTGCTGGTGATGGGAGAGGAGTCGATGCCAGCGGCACCGGTGGGCGCAGGCTCCGATCATCCACTGGGCTGGGTTATCTTGGGATCTGCAGTACCACTGGCTGACTGTGGGTGGCGTGTGTCTTCCAGCTGAAGTTGCCAGCGTTCAGCTACAGCCAATGGGAAGACACCACACCCTTCTTAGTTCCCCTCCTGTCTGCTGACCTCTGCCAGAGGTAGTTCTGATTTCCGGCTCCTGGTCCGCCCTATTCTGTTTTGTGACTCCTGTGTGCTGACTTCTGTGTGTTTTCTGACTACCCTTCTGCCTGCTGTTTTTGTACCTCGCTGCCAATCCGGATTTGACCTCTGCTACGTTTTCTGATTACGTCCTTGCCTGCCGATTCTGTCCCTGTTCTGCTATTCCTGGTTTGACCCTGCCTGACGACTACTCTCTCGGACTGCAGCCTTCCACAGGTAGTGATCTCCAGGGCCCTGTGTAATTCCAAATCCCTGTATAGGGGTTAAAGGGTTTCAGGGTTCTGGGGGTCCTGCTTGGTGAGTGGCTTCACTCTAGCCTGTCCATTACATCCCATCTGATTCTGTTGATCCAGGCAGGCATTACACCCGGGTGATGAATGAGGGTCACCTTGGTGGGTTGTGACAGTCACAACCACTGTACTGGCATATAACACAGCTGCTGCAAGTCCCACTTGTAGGTAGATTTTGGAATGGTGCAGGAAGAGTTAATGCCACGCTGCCATGAATAGAAGGAAACTCCATGAGAAATGAATGGGGATTTTAACACGTTTCGGGGAGTTCTTTCTCCTTCATCAGGTTTGGATCACTCTGAAACGCGTTGTTAAAATCACCATTAATTTTTTACCTGGAGTTAACAACGCGTTTAGGAGTGATTTTGCCCTAATAAAAAAGAAAGAACTCTCCAAAACGCGTTATCCCCAGGAAAAAAATAATGGGTTTTTATTTAACGCGTTTCAGGGAGTTCTTTCTCCATCTGGTTAAAATCACTCCGAATCGCGTTGTTAAAATCACTATTAATTTTTTACCTGGAGTTAACAACGCGTTTAGGAGTGATTTTTGATCTGATGAAGGAAAAACAACTCTCCAAAACGTGTTAAACCCAGGAAAATAATAATGGTGAGATTTTATTTAACGCATTTCAGAGGGTTCTTTCTCCTTCAGGTCAAAATCTCTCCGAAACGCGAAGTTAAGTCCACGGAAAAAATGAATGTTGATTTTATTTAACAATGCGATTCAGGGAGATCTTCTCTTTCATCAGGTCAAAATCACTCCGAATTGTGTTGATAACTCCTGAAAAAAATTAATGATTTTATTTAACAACGTGTTTCAGGGAAATTTTTCTCCATCAGGTCAAAATCACTTCGAAACGCGTTAACTCCAGGAAAAAAAATAATGGTGATTTTATTTAACGCGTTTTGGGGGATTTGTTTCTCCTTCATCGGGTAATAAATCACTTCGAAGTGCGTTGTTAACTCCAGGAAAAAATTAAGGGTGATTTTATTTAACAACGCTTTTCAGAGTGATTTAGACCTGATGAAGGAGAAAGAACTCTCTGAAACGTGTTAAGTAAAATCAACATTCATTTTTCCTGGAGTTTCCTTCGTTTCATGGCACCGTGGCATTAACCCTTCTTGCACCATTCCAACTCTTTTATTCCTCTTGGAAATGTATGAATAACTTGGGTGTTGCCATTATATTGCCAATGCAGTAAAGCTGCAGATTAGGTGGCTGTTTTCCGACTCTCCGAGATGATCGACTATGAGAGTATCATGTCCTGGATACGTCTGTGTGTAGTAGCTCTTGAAGTACTGACTCCAGCAGTGTCCACTCCTTGTGAATCTCCCCCAAATTTTTGAATGGCCTTTTCTTAACAATCCTATGAAGGCTGTGGTTATCCCGGTTGCTTGTGCACCTTTTTCTACCACACTTTTTCCTTCCACTCAACTGTCCATTAATATGCTTGGATACAGCACTCTGTGAACAGCCAGCTTCTTTATCAATGACCTTTTGTGGCTTACCCTCCTTGTGGAGTGCGTCGATGACTGCCTTCTGGACATCTGTCAAGTAAGCAGTCTTCCCCATGATTGTGTTGCCTACTGAACCAGACTAAGGGATCATTTTAAATGTTTAGGAAGCCTTTGCAGGTGTTTTGTGTTAATTTTTCTAATTTTCTGAGAATGACACTTGGGTTTTTATGGCTGTAAGCCATAATCATCAACATTCACAGAAAAAAATACTTGAAATAGATTCCTCTGTGTGTAATGACTCTATATAATATATCGGAATAGATCCCTCTGTATGTAATAACTCTATATAATGTATAGGAATAGATCGCTCTGTGTGTAATGACTCTATAATACATAGGAATAGATCCATCTGTGTGTAGTGGCTCTATATAATATATAGGAACAGATCCCTCTGTGTGTAATGACTCTATATAATATATAGGAATAGATCCCTCTGTGTGTAATGACTCTATATAATGTATAGGAATAGATCCCTTTGTGTGTAATGACTTTATATAATATATAGGAGTAGATCCCTCTGTGTGTAATGACTATATATAATACATAGAAATAGATCCATCTGTGTGTAGTGACTCTATATAATATATAGGAATAGATCCCTCTGTGTATAATGACTCTATATAATATAGTCTTATTTACCCGATGTGTATCATAGTTACCAGTGTACACCGGCTCCGTCACGATCCCAGCAGCGCCAGACATAACCTTGCGATGCTTGGATCTTGACGGAGCCGGTGTACGCTGGTAACCATTATACACATCGGGTAACTAAGGTCCCTTGGTTACCCGATGTGTATCATAGTTACCAGCGTTCACCGGCTCCCGGTACACATGTGCAGGGAGCCGGCATTATACTCCTCTCCCCCCAGGACTACTCCTCCTATTATAGTCCTCCTATTATACTCCTCTCTGAGTATAATAGGAGAACTATTATAGCATGGGGGATGGAGCACGATGGGGTGAGCAGCATGGGGGATATAACACGATGGGGAGTGCGCAGCATGGGGGATGTAGCACGATGGGGTGAGCAGCATGGGGGATGTAGCACGATGGGGAGTGCGCAGCATGGAGGATGGAGCACGATGGGGAGTGCGCAGCATGGGGGATAGAGCACGATGGGGAGTGCGCAGCATGGGAGATTGAGCACGATGGGGGGGGTGCGCAGCATCGGGGATGGAGCACGATGGGGAATGCGCAGCATGGAGGATGGAGCACAATGGGGAGTGCGCAGCATGGGGGATGGAACACAATGGGGAGTGCGCAGCATGGGGGATGGAGCACGATGGGGGGTGCGCAGCATGGGGGATGGAGCACGATGGGGGGTGCGCAGCATGGGGGATTTAGCACGATGGGGAGTGCGCAGCATGGGGGATGGAGCACGATGGGGAGTGCGCAGCATGCGGGATGGAGCACGATGGGGAGTGCGCAGCATGGGGGATGGAGCATGATGGGGAGTGGAGCACGATGGGGAGTGCGCAGCATGGGGGATGGAGCACGATGGGGAGTGTGCAGCATGGGGGATGGAGCACGATGGGGAGTGCGCAGCATATTGGATGGAGCACGATGGGGAGTGCGCAGCATGGGGGATGGAGCACGATGGGGAGTGTGCAGCATGGGGGATGGAGCACCATGGGGAGTGCGCAGCATGGGGGATGGAGCACGATGGGGAGTGCGCAGCATGGGGGATGGAGCGCGGTGGGGGGTGCGCAGCATGGGGGATGGAGCACACACACACTGCCACACACGCACTGCACAACACAACACACCACACACACACACACACACACACGCACTGCACAACACACCACACACACAGTGGGAACCACAAACACTGCCCTACACAGACACCCACACACACAGACAACACCGCACACACACAACACCCAACACACAAACACCGCGGCACACACAAATATACGCACATACTGCACAACACACACATTGCACAAAACATACCTCCCCCCAAAACACACCACACACACACAAACCGCGCAACACACACACATTGCACAAAACATACCTCCCCCAAAACACACACTCCACACAAACCGCGCAACACACACACACACAACGCTACAGACACACAGTGCTCCACAAATAACGCAACACACAAACAACACCGCTCTCACCCCCCGCCACACCCAGACAACACCCAGAACATGTACAGCGCCCTACACAAACACTTGGTAACTACAGACAACAACATCTATATATATATATATATATATATATATATATATATATAACAAAAATCATACATTAACTACACAATACGTAAATTCTAGAATACCCGATGCGTAGAATCGGGCCACCTTCTAGTATAATATATAGGAATAGATCCCTCTGTGTGTAATGACTATATAATATATAGGAATAGATCCCTCTGTGTGTAATGACTATATAATATATCGGAATAGATCCCTCTGTGTGTAATGACTATATAATATATCGGAATAGATCCCTCTGTGTGTAATGACTATATAATATATAGGAATAGATCCCTCTGTGTGTAATGACTATATAATATATAGGAATAGATCCCTCTGTGTGTAATGACTATATAATATATAGGAATAGATCCCGCTGTGTGTAATGACTCTATATAATATATAAGAATAGATCCCTGTGTGTGTATTGACTGTATATAATATATAGGAATAGATCCCTCTGTGTGTAATGACTGTATATAATATATAGGAATAGATCCCTCTGTGTGTAATGACTCTATATAATATATAGGAATAGATCCCTCTGTGTGTAATGACTCTATATAATATATAGGAATAGATCCCTCTGTGTGTAATGACTTTATATAATACATAGGAATAGATCCCTCTGTGTGTAATGACTCTATATAATATATAGGAATAGATCCCTCTGTGTGTAATGACTTTATATAATACATAGGAATAGATCCCTCTGTGTGTAATGACTCTATATAATATATAGGAATAGATCCCTCTGTGTGTAATGACTATATTATATATAGGAGTAGATCCCTCTGTGTGTAATGACTCTATATAATATATAAGAATAGATCCCTCTGTGTGTAATGACTCTAATATATAGGAATAGATCCATCTTTGTGTAATGACTCTATATAATATATAGGAATAGATCCCTCTGTGTGTAATGACTCTATATAATATATAGGAATAGATCCCTCTGTGTGTAATGACTGTATATAATATATAGGAATAGATCCCTCTGTGTGTAAAGACTCTACATAATATATAGGAATAGATCCCTCTGTGTGTAATGACTCTATATAATATATAGGAATAGATCCCTTCGTGTGTAATGAGTTTTTATAATATATAGGAATAGTTCCTTCTGTGTGTAATGACTCTATATAATATCTAGGAATAGATCCCTCTGTGTGTAATGACTCTATATGCTATATAGGAATAGATCCCTCTGTGTGTAATGACTATATAATATATAGGAATAGACCCCTCTGTGTGTAATGACTCTACATAATATATAGGAATAGATCCCTCTGTGTGTAATGACTCTATATAATATATAGGAATAGATCCCTCTGTGTGTAATGACTATATAATATATAGGAATAGATCCCTCTGTGTGTAATGACTCTACATAATATATAGGAATAGATCCCTCTGTGTGTAATGACTCTATATAATATATAGGAATAGATCCCTCTGTGTGTAATGACTATATAATATATAGGAATAGATCCCTCTGTGTGTAATGACTCTACATAATATATAGGAATAGATCCCTCTGTGTGTAATGACTCTATATAATATCTAGGAATAGACCCCTCTGTGTGTAATGACTCTATATACTATATAGGAATAGATCCCTCTGTGTGTAATGACTATATAATATATAGGAATAGATCCCTCTGTGTGTAATGACTCTACATAATATATAGGAATAGATCCCTCTGTGTGTAATGACTCTATATATATATAGGAATAGACCCCTCTGTGTGTAATGACTCTATATAATATATGCGTTTCCCTTTTTTGTATTGAATTTCTGAAATAACTGAACTTTTTGATGGTTTTCTTATTTATTGGGACACACTTGTAAGTACAGAAGACTCGCCAAACAAGAACATTCACTTATTCCAGCTTATTCCTACTTACTCAGCATTTTATTGTCCTCTGCGTTGATTTCTCTATATGTTTATTAGATTATGTCTTACTCAATCCACTTGCCTCATTTCTTCTGCCGTGATCACCTGTATGGCCGGAGGCAGTCGAAACTCCAGATCTGGTGCGTCTTGTTCAGCGCACAGCCTCGTGTGTGTCTGTAATAACCTGCGTGTCCTGCCAGGGCGGAAGTGCAATTGCTGACTGTTTATTTATTACTGATAGTTTTGGACTAATTAATTTTTGCTGTAGCAATAAAACATTTAACTTTGCACGGGCGATGAACGCTTACATACGCTTCCCATGGACTATGCCTATACACATCGCCCATATAAACATTAGTCGTACATGTATACAGATACCTTTCTAAACATCTAAGGCCAACTGTAGCCGTGGATCTACAGACCGCCTTTCCAGGGCTATATTGTCACGTGTGTATTTCACAGGAACAGCACATCCTGTGCTCACCATAGCAAAATCACAATCCCCCCAAAGATGGGACATATGAAACTGATTAGCTATAACATTAAAACCATCTGGCTAATATTGTGTAGGTCTAATTTGTGCCGCCAACTGCTCTGACCTGTCGAGACTTGAACACCACAAGTCCCTCTGGCGGTGTCCTGGCAGAGAGGCGCTGCGAGCAGGAACCTTTAAAGGGGCTGTACTGGGGTTTAATTGGTCGGGGGCGCTAGAAGTCGGACCCTCACCTATCAGCTGATTTAAAGGAAATTGCACAGCGCCATGCACAGCACTAAAGTGTCGGCATTGTGGCCACGTAGGCTAATAGTCATACGTCCTGTGCGTAAATGTGATAGCGATAGTGGTTGTGTGTGGTGCTGCAAGTTGTGTTTTTCACATTGTGCGACTGGTTCCTTTTTTCTTGTGTGTGTGTGTGTGTGTGTGTATATATATATATATATATATATATATATATATATATATAAATATATTATATGTATGTATGTATGTACAAACAATGAAATGGATCCAGCAATAAAATCCAAAGTCCAGGTGGCAGTAAAAAATTTTGTTTTGTACTTTATTAAATCTTATTAAAAATATTCCAGAGCCCCTGTCATAGGAAAGTGCAGGACACATGCAGAGACAAACGACGCGTTTCGGCGGCACTAGCCACCTTCCTCACGGTCCAAGCCTAAACTCAATATATATATATATATTAGTGTGTGTGTGTGTGTGTGTGCAGACATGCCTTCCTTGGTATTTGGGGTATGTTTACATTTCTCCTTACCTTTTGAAAAAATGTTCTTTCTCCACTTGTTGAGTAGTGTGTGTGCTTTATGCTTACCACTCAGAGCCAAGCATGCCTTCCAACTTCTGCTTCACCCACAGCATACGCAGAGAGAGGGAAGAGGGGGATGCGGCTGTAGTTTTTCTTCACCCACAGCACTTGCAGAAAGAGGGAGGAGGGAGATGCAGCTGCAGTTTTGCTTCACCCACAGCATTCATAGGTAGAGCGTGGAAGGGGATGTGGTAGCGGTTTTGCTTCACCCTCATCATTCGCAAGGAGAAGGAGGGGGATGTGGCTGCAGTTTTGCTTCACCTACAGCATTCGCAGGTAGAGGAAGGAGGGGGATGTGGCTGCAGTTTTGCTTCACCCTCAGCATTCGCAGGTAGAGGGGGGGGGATGTGGCTGCAGTTTTGCTTCACCTACAGCATTCGCAGGTAGAGGGAGGAGGGGGATGTGGCTGCAGTTTTGCTTCATCCACTGCGTTCGCAGAGGGAAGAAGATGTGGCTGCAGTTTTGCTTCACCCTCAGCATTCGCAGGGAGAGGGAGGAGGGTATGCGGCTGCAGTTTTGCTTCACCCACAGCATTTGCAAAGAAGGTGGATTGGGATGCGGCTGCAGTTTTGCTTCACCCACAGCATTTGCAGAGAGAGATGAGAGGGGTGCAACTGCAGTTTTTCTTCACCCACAGTATTCGTAGAGAGTAGGAGGAGGGGGGGATGTAGCTGCAGTTTTGCTTCACTTATAGCATTTGCAGAGAGAGAGGAGGGGGATGCAGCTGCAGTCTTTTTTCACCCACAGCATTCACAGAGAGAAGGAGCAGGGGGATGTGGCTGAAGTTTTCCTTCACCCATAACATTCATAGAAAGAGGGAGGAGAGGGATGTGACTGCAGTTTTTCTTCACCCACAGCATTTGCAGAGAGAGAGGAGGGGGATGCAGCTGCAGTTTTTCTTGTTTTCTTCACCCACAGCATTCGCAGAGAAAGGGAGTAGGGGGATGCGACTGCAGTTTTGCTTCACCCACAGCATTCACAGGCAGAGAGAGGGAGGAGGGGGATGTGGCTGCAATTGTTGCCTTCTATTCACTGATCTAATAAAGGTGGCATTTATTGGCAACTGAGAATGTTGTAAACCATTTACAGAGAGTCTAGAGGCAAGAGAACATAGAGGAAGCTAGAAGATGAAGAAGATGATATTTTACCCTCCCAAAAAGTCTATATATTAAAGTAAAGCTGACTTATGCAGCTACACCCCCCCAGTAAATTCGAGTAGACCATAAGACAGCATGCACCGCAATGCGTTCTCCACCATTGTCCTGGACCTGTAATTTATACATCTTACCCTCTGATTTTTGCCTAATCTCATCCATGTCTAATATTTTCACACAGAAAGGGACAAAAATGCAGCGGGGTGTCTGCACAATCACACTGGTGTGCAATCCTATTAGATCCGTCCTGCCGGAGGGAGGATCCTATTAGTTTAGGTGTATCTGTTTGGATCCAGTCTTACTCCTGCCATCGTAGATGTTGAACATGAATTTGAAAATACGGTAGATCGGAGAAAAGCGCGAGAAAAAATAATTTATTTTCCCAAGTTGCTTACTTCTAAATCGGTACCGGCGCTTTCAGATATTTTTGGCCGTGATGTAACAACAATTACTATGGCAGGAATGATAATTCGTAGACTATACCTCATCGCCATAGTGCCCGAATAAGTAGGGTGCTGAAAGCTGCCAAGGCCTTATTTAGAAGAATATGTCCCCCTTAATTAATAGTCCTGTCGCTGTTAATTTTAATTTGTGTGTCCTACATAATAGAACTTGGCTTGTGGCTTTCTGGGCATGTGTTTCGGGACACTGATTATTATCATCAACACGTACGAGGGAGGAAATTATTACTAATACAGCCCTAAAGCTCACATGGTGACAATGCGCTCCTCTCACTATATTTCTGCTAGTAATTAGTCATAATATTATAGGGGCTGGTCACATAATTAGTGGAATAACTCGGGCAACAGGTTTAATGTTTTATAGAATCCAAAATAAGAAACTTTAGTATGAGCAACAAAATATTTGGGAGCCTACTTGGGCCAAAAGCAAAAAAAAAAAAAATACCAGGGAAGAACTGGAAGTAATGATATGAGCATGTAGCTGTGTCATGATATCAGGGCACACATAAAAGATGACTTGGGACGGTTTCACACATCCGTAATCAGACGGCAATACCCGGATCGGCCACGGGTCTCCTGACCTGAACTTGACAGCCTCATATATGATTATGTTCAGATCAGGAGACCCACTGTCGATCCGTGCATCAGGGTCTGTACTTGGACCCATACAGAGAAGATGTTGTGTGCCAAAAAAGTATATGGACCCTTTAGCTTGTCATAAAGCACCGTACTATGTGTCTGAGAGATAAGCTACTTGCTGCTTTGGAGGTAGAAGTGGCTCTCCTTAACTCTTGGACCCCTGTGTAACTGCGCAGATTGCACCAATAGTTTGTCCACCCCTGCTCAGACTGTAAAACCAGCGATAGATTGAACACTAAATTGTATGTGAAGTTTTCAAAGAAGAGAAATGAGGGGTAAAGGAAAAGGAAGACGGAGAGAAAGGAGAAGACAGATAGAAGGTAATGGAAAAGGAAGGTAGAGAGAAGGAATAATGGGAAAGGAAGATCGAGAGAAGGGTAAAGGAAAAGAGAGAGAAGGGTAATAGAAATAGAAGATAGAAAGCAGGGTAAAGGAAAAGAGAGAGAAGGGTAAAGGAAGATAGAGAGAAGGGAAAAGGAAGACAGAGATAAGGGGTAAAGGAAAAGGAAGATTGAGAAAAGGGGTAAAGGAAAAGAGAGAGAAGGGGTAAAGTAAAAGGAAAATGGAGGGAACGGGTAAATGTAAAGGAAGATAGATAGAAGGATAAGGGGAAAGGAAGATAGATGGAAGGGTAATAGAAATTGAAGATAGAGAGCAGGGTAAAGGAAAAGTAAGAGAGAGAGGTAAAGAAAAAGGAAGATAGAGAAAAGGGTAAAGGAAAGAAAGATAGAGGGATAAAGGAAAGGAAGATAGATGGAAGGGGTAAAGGAAAAGGAAGATAGAGGGAAGGCTAATCGAAATGGAAGGTAGAGAGAAGGGTAAAAGGAAGATAGAGGGAAGGGTAATGGAAAAGGAAGATAGAAGGAAGGGGTAAAGGAAAAGGAAGATAGAGGGAAGGGTAAAGGAAAAAGAAGATAGAGGGAAGGGTAAAGGAAAAAGAAGATAGAGGGAAGGGTAATGGAAAAGGAAGATAGAGGGAAGGGTAATGGAAAAGGAAGGTGGAGAGAAGGGGTAAAGGAAAAGGAAGGTGGAGAGAAGGGAAATGGAAAAGGAAGATCGAGAGAAAAGGAAAAGGAAGATAGAGGGAAGGGTAAAGGAAAAAGAAGATAGAGGGAAGGGTAAAGGAAAAAGAAGATAGAGTTAAGGGTAATGGAAAAGGAAGATATAAAGAAATGATAATGGAAAAGGAAGATAGAGGGAAGGGGTAAAGGAAAAGGAAGGTGGAGAGAAGGGGCAAAGGAAAAGGAAGATAGGGGGAAGGGTAATGGAAAAGGAAGATAGAAGGAAGGGCTAAAGGAAAAGGAAGGTGGAGAGAAGGGATAATGGAAAAGGAGGATCAAGAGAAGGGTAATAGAAATGGAAGAAAGATAGAAGGGTAAAGGAAAAGGGAGATAGATGAAAGGGAAAAAAGAAGAGAAAGGACAGAGCTTTAACCTAAGTAGGTTGAAGTAGATAAGATGATTTTATGTATATTGCTCAAAATTATTTGTTTATTTCTTGAATGCTACGGTTAGAAATTGAGGCAACTTTCCAAATAGCTTTGTTGGACAATATCCTATTATTTTGAGTATGGTGTTCCCATACTAACCCATGGTCACAGACTACAAAAACCCTTCATAGTGTGATCCTACAGTCATAGTTCACGCTATCTGCACCACACCTCATGTGCAGAGCCCATCACCAAGGATTGCAAGATGTCAGGGACAGATGGATGAAAAACGACGGCAGGATTTCTCTACACAAGGTTTGTTCTTATTCTGTCACCCTGGAGGACATTGCTCGGTATAGTGACTGCAGACACAGCAATCGAGCCTCGTCTTTGCAGCCTCCTAGTTTTAAAACCGCAAAGTGTGGAGTGTAAATAGAGGGGCGGTGGTCCTGCATGACCTCTGCTCCGCACACTACCATGAGACTGACGAAAAAGAAAGAACCCAGCCACTCGTCCAAATTTAGTTCAAATCAACATTTATTTCCTTAAACACCATACAAACAGGATATCCTTATCTTGCTTACATGCTTTGGTTGGGACTAACAGAACTTTTATTTGTCTCTTTAGAAGTAGAATAAGGGTGGTGTCACACACAGCGACGACGACAACGACGTCGCTGTTACGTCACCATTTTCTGTGACGTTGCAGCGACGTCCCGTCGCTGTCGCTGTGTGTAACATCCAGCAACGACCTGGCCCCTGCTGTGAGGTCGCCGGTCGTTGCTGAATGTCCAGCTTCATTTTTTGGTCGTCGCTCTCCCGCTGTGAAGCACACATCGCTGTGTGTGACAGCGAGAGAGCGACGAAATGAAGCGAGCAGGGAGCAGGAGCCGGCGTCTGGCAGCTGCGGAAAGCTGTAACCAGGGTAAACATCGGGTAACCAAGGGAAGACCTTTCCCTGGTTACCCGATATTTACCTTCATTACCAGCGTCTGCCGTTCTCGCTGCCAGTGCTGGCTCCCTGCTCTCTGCACATGTAGCTGCAGTACACATCGGGTAATTAACCCGATGTGTACTGTAGCTAGGAGAGCAGGGAGCCAGCGCTAAGCAGTGTGCGCAGCTCCCTGCTCTCTGCACGTGTAGCACAGCGACGCGTGCTGTTATGATCGCTGCTGCGTCTGCTGTGTTTGACAGCTAAGCAGCGATCATAACAGCGACTTACAAGGTCGCTGTTGCGTCACAGAAAATGGTGACGTAACAGTGACGTCGTTGTCGCTGTCGCTATGTGTGAACCCAGCTTAAGCAGTGGTCACTCCTGGGGGTCCAAGCAATCAAATTACCAACAATCATATATTTATCACCTATCCTGTATATAAATAAAAAATGTTGTTTATGTGACTGTGACGCCCCTGACCTAATCAGGGTGTCACAGGGAACTGCACTCCTTTCTCTTATGGTGCAGAACTCACCCCCCATGGTTCTGGGATCCTGACCTTTGGTATTGCTTCCATCAGCATTCAAATCCTAGCCACACCTCACACCACACCCTGTCAGGCACACCAGTGGGTGGTCTAGCTGGAAAAGGGCCCCCCACCGGGTCAGATAGACTGGTGGGAGGGACATAGTCAGTGAAGTGGTAGCCCTCAGAGAGTGAGGAGCTTGGGGAGTTGTAGCTCTCCGGGAGACTTTGGTTAGGTCGCAGATGGTGGTCTGGGACCGGAGGAGTCGTAGACCCGGTCGCAGGGTATTGGAGAAGGGTACCCAGACTTAAGGGGGCTTTACACGCTACGATATCGTTAATGTTTTGTCGTCGGGGTCAAGTTGTTAGTGACGCACATCCGGCGTCATTAACGATATCGCAGCGTGTGACACTGACCAGCGACCTTAAGCGACCTCAAAAATGGTGAAAATCGTTCACCGTGGAGAGGTCGTCCCAAACTCAAAAATCGGTAAGGGTTGATTATCCAGGTGGTTCATCGCTCATGCGGTAGCACACATCGCTATGTGTGACACCGCAGGAGCGAGGAACGTCTCCTTACCTGCCGCCGGCCACACTGCGGAAGGAAGGAGGTGGGCGGGATGTTGCGTCCTGCTCATCTCCGCCCCTCCGCTTTGATTGGCCGGCCGCTTAGTGACGTTGCGGTGACGTCGCTGTGATGCCGAACGTCCCTCCCCCTTGAAGGAGGGATTGTTCGGCAGTCACAGCGACGCCGCCGACCAGGTAAGTATGTGTGACGCTGCCGTAGCGATAATGTTCGCTACAGCAGCGATCACAAACAATCGCATGCGCGACGGGGGCGGGTACTTACACGCTCGCTATCGCTACAAATTGCTAGCGATATCGCTACCGTGTAAAGCCCCCTTTAGTTTTGGACAACGGTCGGCACCGGAAAATCTAGCAATTGGACTGGTACCAAGCACGGTGGGGTATTGGACCCTAGATCAGGGAGTAGCTTCACACAACCTGATAATTAACCTGTGGAGGATAGTCTCTTTATGAACTTTCCCCAAGAGCTCAGAGATCGAAGGCACCAACACAACGAGGGGGATAGGGCCTTCCAGCTTATGCGGCCCACTGAAATCCCAAGTGTCAGCCATCGAGAGCACAGCTCCTCTATTTAATCATAGGGAGAAGGACCTCGAAAGTTTCAGGCCAAGGGATCACTCAGAAATATCTAAACATAGTGCATGGAGGCAGGTCCAGAACCATCAGCAATACCAACGGAGACGGATTGCCGGATGAGCTCCCCCGAGTGGCAGCGGCACCCAGAGACTTGGTTTACTCCTGTGTCAGAGTCTGCTTAATGGTCGCACCAACACATGGCCTTACTGAGTATGCTGCTCTCCCCTGAATCTCCCCGCCTGGCCTGCACCACGCTCCCGTACACCTCCACCATCCAGAGTCCCAGGGCCTACCCTACCCGTGGAGGGAATGTCATCTGGCTGCCCCTCTCCATCTCCCCCGGGTACTCCCATCGGCAGCAGCAATTCTCCCCTTACCGGGAACCACGGGTGGCGTCATGAACATTAATCCCCTGTAAATAGTTCCCCTTTTATTTTCGAGTGGCCGTAAGCCCCTGGGTCCGAAGACCCTCGAGCCACAGCAACCCCGGATCCGAGCAGTCCGACTGCTGCAGGGGCGGCACATGACAACCCCCGATAATCATGGAGGGAAATCTATATTGTTATACTCGCAATGATTATCATTTTTAAGGAAGATGTTCGGCTCGATCACAAGACTAAGTTACTGTTTTTGTAATTGGCTCTTGTCAAGGCCTCGGTTGTAGGTTTATTAGTGTAAAACTGCCAGTAACCGTTCCACAAGCTTTACATGCTCCATTGTGTCCATTTATAATATTACTCTGTTTTACGAAAATATGTATAACCGCCAATACACTGTAGTTTTTTCAGACGTTGCCATCAGACTGATTTTGTTCAAGTTTCTAAAGAAATTTAGTCACCCGGTACATCCTCAAGCCCCACCGACAAGGTAGTCCTTGCGATCTTGTCTACTTGTGCTGCAGTTGTACCATGCCAGACATGTAAATGACCGCTGCAGTCAATCACTGGCCTCACCGATCTAATCTCCAAGCTGCAACAGTCACATCAGCATGAGAGGACAAGTCAACCAATCCGACAGGAGCATGACCGCTGCAGTCAATCACTGGCCTCTTCAATCTAATCTCCAAGCTGCAACAGTCACATCAGCATGACAGGACAAGTCTAAAGTTCACAGGTCGTGGCTGCGGCTTATAAGGGGAAAACCTGGTGACAGGTTGCCTTTAAAGTCGCCTGTTACATCCTCAGGCACCACCGAGAAGGTAGTCCTTGCAATTTAGTATACTTGTGCTGCAGCTATAACATGCCAAACATGTAAATGACCGCTGCAGTCAATCACTGGCCTCTCCGATCTAATCTGCAAGCTTCAACAGTCACATTAGCATAAGAGGACAAGTCAACAAATCCGACAGGAGCATGACCGCTGCAGTCAATCACTGACCTCTCCAATCTAATCTCCAATGTGTAACAGTCATATCAGCATGAGAGGACAAGTCAACAAATTTGACAGGAGCATGACCGCTGCAGTCAATCACTGACCTCTTCGATCTAATCTTCAATGTGCAACCGTCACATCAGCATAAGAGGACAAGTCAACAAATTCGACAGGAGCATGACCGCTGCAGTCAATCACTGGCCTCATCTATCTAATCAACAAGCCTCAACAGTCACATCAGCATGACAGGACAAGTCAACCAATCTGACAGGAGCATGACCGCTGCAGTCAATCACTGGCCTCTTCAATCTAATCTCCAATGTGCAACAGTAACATCAGCATAACAGGACAAGTCAACAAATTCGACAAGAGCATTACCGCTGCAGTCAATCACTGGCCTCTGCGATCTAATCTCCAAGCTGCAACAGTCACATCAGCATGACAGGACAAGTCAACCAATCCGACAGGAGCATGACCGCTGCAGTCAATCACTGATCTCTCCGATATAATCTGCAAGCTGCAACAGTCACGTTAGCATAAGAGGACAAGTCAACAAATCTGACAGGAGCATTGGAGCAGATGAACATTAAACTATGTTTTTGCTTTTTTTTTTTTTCCCACTAGTAGGATCAGAAACCCCCCCCAGAATTTATGCAGTGACGGATCCATCATATGACAGACCCCCGGTGGTCCCCGACAGACCCATGTTGACTACAATTGATTGCACTGGAGTTTTAGCATTGTGTAAGAAACACTGCAAAGGAAAACATTGCAGCATACTTCACTATTTTTTTCCTGCAAAACCAAGGAAATCTGCAAAAGGGGCTTGAAATGACAGTGAGGACTGAAGGACAGCTCAAGGACTATCGTTCCGGTATACTCTCTCGCTGCCGTCAGGGGCATACTAATTAAAATCAATACTTTTAATTTTTATTTTTTATAAAGGGATATGCGCTGCATACACCTCGGTGCGGAGTGTCCTCGGAGGCTGACGGCTTTGTGGTACAAAGATCTGAATCATCCTTTTTCCAGTCTACCGCATCTCCCGAGTGGTCTCTACCTCCCCTCCAAACCCTGCAAAACTGAACTGCCTCCATTATATTCTGCTCTATTAAATCCAAGGCACTCAAGCTTATCGAACCATTACAAAGTTTACCAGCAATTGTGAGACCCCCGGCTCGCCCAGGAAGGGCAGCCCTCTCTTTGGGACCCTTGTAACCGCTTTCATCGGAGGCATGGAAGTAGAAAATAAACATTAATGGGGGCACAAAACGTTTCTGTCTCATTTTATTAGTCCGGGTTTGTAGATTGCTTGATATATTACTGGCAGGCTTTTTGTTTTGCATTGCGTCCCCTTTAGTCTTTTGCCTATTTGGCATTCTTGGATTATAATGTCAGACTTGTCCTTGGGTACAGTCGCAATTAATGATTAACACTGTTGTGTGGAAATACAAATAATAATAATGAGGATTTTTTTTTGTATTATTTCAAGGAATATTTTGCTCCAGGGGGTGAAAAAACAAAAGCCTTAAATGTAGCCGATTAATCAACCAAACCGGATGCATTAGCTCCGAATCCAAGTCCCCAAAAAAAAGAGATAACGGAGGATTGGAGACATTTTCCCTTTAAGGCCTAGAGGTCTGAAGAAAGGTGCAAGGAGACTTGGCAGCACTCAAGACTCTGCTGTCATTCATCTCTCCGCACATTAACCAGAAGTACATTAAGAAGGGGGGGAACCTAATCTCCAATCATTTACAGCGCTGCATCAATTCTCAAGCAATATTTTTTGGGAATGTGGCTATTATCACCGAAGCAGTTTATCATAAGATAGTAGTTATTGCCAGATGCGTTGGTTGCCATTACAGTGATTGGGGTTGGGGGTGGGAAGGTTTGTTATAACAACTGAATGATGTATGACAGTAGTAATGACGGAAGAATCTACAAGCTTCGACATTTCACTTCTTCAGAAATGGTTGTTCGGCACGCTCTCAGCAGCTGGATTATCCAGCACAACGTCTGTAAACATAAGGCTGATTCTTGGCATCGAAACATCGTACTTGTCATGTACACAAGTAACGAGGTTTTGGCAACGCTCAACGCAACTACCACCAAGAAACATGGACGGCTCGTGTCTGGACTGTTTGGATTTTGGAAATCTACTTGGTGGAAAGTTTTAACCAAAGCTGAAAGCCTAATAACTAGTTTAATAAAGATACTACTTGCATAAAAACATCAACTAGGGGTAAAATCTGCATTGGTTTAATGATCGTTGACTTGAAGAGTGGTTGAAGTGACTTGAAGTGGTTTTCGTTATTAGAGAGGTTTTCTAGAACTTAAATAGCGACGGCCTCCCTTCTGGATACGTAATTGTTGCAGTGTGTAAGGGGATAACAGGGGACCAGGGCTCCTTGATTGGCCGTCACGCTAAGCGGCCCTAGCTGTCTCTAATCCCAGAGATACCTCTAGTGGTGAAGATGTCTGGACCAGGTCCTTGCCGGTAATTGTCATGAGATGTAAGGGGATAACTGGACCGAGGCTACTAGGTTGGCCCTCAGCCTAAGGGGCCCTAACTGTCTCTAATCCCAGAGATACCTCTAGTGGTGAAGCTGTCTGGGCCACCTTCCTTGCTGGTAATTGTCATGAGATGTAAGGGGATAACTGGACCGAGGCTCCTAGGTTGGCCCTCAGCCTAAGGGGCCCTAACTATCCCTAATTCCAGAGATACTTCTAGGGGTGAAGATGTCTGGGCCACCTTCTTTACCGTGCTCCTGGCAAGCCCTGATCTTATACCCTCACTCCCACACCACAGGGGATGACCCGGGACAGAAGTGGTTGAACCCACAGATATAGACAAAAGGGTAAACCAAGCAACGATTTAGCTTCTATATAGGTAATTGTCACGGGGTGTAAGGGGATCGGGGCCCTCAGGCTAGGGGGTCCTAGCTGTCTCTAATTCCAGAGATACCTCTAGTGGTGAAGATGTCTGGGTCACCTTCCTTGCCCTGCTCATGGCAAGCCCTGATCCTATACCCTCACTCCCACACCCCAGGGGAGGACCAGGACAGGAGTGGTTGAACCCACAGATATAGGCAAATTAGGAAACTAAAAAGTCTATCACAGAGCTAGCACGAGAGACATAAGACAATACGTGATAAGGAGGAAATAACCAGATGATGGGAGGATTTCCACAGCACGCAATAAATCACCAGCAACTGGAAGAGAACAGCACACGGACCAGTTTAGCAAAAGCTATAGTCAGCATGGGAAGACAGGCTCCACCATCTTAAAAAGGCATGGAGTAACTGTGATAGGTCTCCCACAATATGTGATACAAGAGGTAACTAGCAGAGATTAACTCCTGCACGTCCGATCACTAATGAGCACACAGCTGGTCGACGCCCGAGCCTGACTGTGCAACTCAGAAGCACCAGAGAAGGCATGGTGTGGAGTGTCATTTTGCAGTGTGAACAGCGTCAGATGCCGCATGACACTCAGCGAGTTTAGAGCCAAACACCATGTGACAGTAATGTGTGACTGCTGAAGATCCAACCTACAGAACCACTACAGACCAGCAGAATGAAAGGTCGGCAACGCTCCAGTAAGGACTATGCTTTCTTCATTGCGTAAACAGGCTTGATTTCAGCACCAAGTCTTCACAAAACATGGTCTACAGAACATTCAATTTGACGATATTTTGCCCATTTTAATGTATAGACTTCTAAATGCATTTTTTTTGCAATACACAAACATTTTTTTGTGTCCAGAGGAATGCACTGGATGAGTGTGAACCTAGTCTTATTTTGCCAGTGCAGCTTTGTACTCACTCCACCAGCACTGTGTATATGGAAGAGGAGCACTTGTGTGAATGTTTCAAGATAAACATTAGCTGCTTGGAAGACAAGTGGTTTTCTAGCTGACGAAGTGTTAGCAACGTAAATGTGTCTGATAGTCGTCTTATCGTAGTGTGACACAAGTCGTCAAGCAGCAACGGCCCGGTGGAGAGGGTGTACTCGTCCCTCACCACCTTTACATTGTAAGCGGCTACAGAAGGCAAAATATACATATAACCTGGCATGTTTGGGTCTGGCTAGTTGCCATCGTGTTATCTTTCCCACATCATCATAGTTTATTCCAAATGTATTTCCTTGATCTTTGTAAATTTTCCATATTGCTCACCTTGCTGATCAGACAGGCTGGAAAATACTCAAAGCAAACCTGTCACCACATTTTAGAATACAAACAGAATACATTATTAAAAAAGATCTCTTACACTGGATGTACCGTAGTTGGTGTTCTTACATTGGAATCAACGTCAGACTGGCTACGTGATGTGATGATAAAATTACATGTCCTTGCCAGCTCCTTAAGGTCCAGTCACACTAAGCAACTTACCAGCGATCCCAACAACGATAGGGATCGCTGGTAAGTTGCTAGGAGGTTGCTGGTGAGCTGTCACACTGCGACGCTCCAGCGATCCCACCAGCAACCTGACCTGGCAGGGATCGCTGGAGCGTGGCTACACGAGTTGCTGGTGAGCTCACCAGCAACCAGTGACCAGCCCCCAGTCTCCTAGTTACAGCACACATCAGGTTAATTAACCCGATGTGTGCTGCAGCTAAATGTGCACAGAGCAGGGAGCAGCGCACAATGCTTAGGCTACTTTCACACATCCGGTTTGAGCCCTGCGGCTCAATCCGGCTGTGAAAACTATGCAACGGATGCGGTGAAAACACCGCATCCTTTGCATAAGTTTTTACATGCGGCCCGTCCGGTTTTTGCCGCTTGCGGCATGCTACTGAGCATGCGCAGTGGCAAAAACCGCATGCGGCGGCTGGATGCGGTTATTGCCGCATCGCGCCGCATCCGGCCGCCATAGGCATGCATTGAAAAATGCGCCGCAGCGGCCGGATGCGGCGCGATGCGGTGTTTTTTGCCGGAGCAAAAAACGTTGCAGGGGACGTTCGACCCGGCCGCCGCATCGGCTAAATCTGCCGCATGCGGCCAAAACCGGACCGAACGCAAGCCCCTGCGGCACAATATGGCACTAATGTAAGTCTATGCAAAAAAAAACCGCAAGCGGCGTTATAAAAGCCGGTTGCGGTTTTTCTGCAGAACGCCGTATTGTGCCGCAGAGCAAAAATCCGGATGTGTGAAAGCACCCTTAGCGCTGGCTCCTTGCTCTCCTAGTTACAGCACACATCGGGTTAATTGCCTGATGTGTGCTGCAGCTAAATGTGCACAGAGCAGGGAGCAGCGCACAATGCTTAGCGCTGGCTCCTTGCTCTCCTAGTTACAGCACACATCGGGTTAATTACCTGATGTGTCCTGCAGCTACATGTGCACAGAGCAGGAGCCGGCAGCACAGGCAGTGAGAGCGGAGGAGGCTGGTATCAAAGGTAAATATCGGGTAACCAAGGACAGGGCTTCTTGGTTACCCGATGTTTACATTAGTTACCAGCCTCAGCAGAAGCCGGCTCCCTGCTCACTGCACATTTAGTTGTTGCTGTCTCGCTGTCACACACAGCGATCTGTGCTTCACAGCAGGACAGCAACAACTAAAAAATGGCCCAGGACATTCAGCAACAACCAACGACCTCACAGCAGGGGCCAGGTTGTTGCTGGATGTCACACACAACAACATCGCTAGCAACGTCACAAAAGTTGTTCGTTACCAGCGATGTTGCTAGCGATGTTGCTTAGTGTGACGGGGCCTTTACTGTCCCTCCTCCCTGCTGACTCTTTGCCCACACAGCCTAATTGATGGCTCCTCAATGTCCCTCCTCCCTGCTGAATCTTTGTCCACCCAGCGTGCTTGACGGCTTCTCAGTGTCCCTCCTCCCTGCTGAATCATTTCCCACAAAGCCTAATTGATGGCTTCTTAATGTCCCTCCTCCCTGCTGAATCTTTTCCCACACAGCCTAATTGATGGCTCCTCAATGTCCCTCGTCCCTGCTGAATCTTTGCCCACTCAGCCTAATTCATGGCTCCTCAGCGTCCCCCCTCCCTGCTGTGATCTCACACTGCTCAGTACAAGCCGCAGTTCTCAGGTTGCATGGGCAGAGGCTAAATTCAGCCTAATTGAGGGATCCTCAGTGCCCCTCTTCTCTGCTGTGATCTCATACTGCTCAGTACAAGCCGCAGTTATCAGGTTGGTTGGGTGGGTGGGCCGAGGCTGAATTCAGCTTAATTGATGGATCCTCAGTGCCCCTCTTCTCTGCTGTGATCTCATACTGCTCAGTACAAGCCGCAGTTATCAGGTTGGGTGGGCAGAGGCAGAATTCAGCCTAATTGATGGATCCTCAGTGCCTCTCCTCTCTGCTGTGATCTCATACTGCTCAGTACAAGCCACAGCTGTCAATCAGGCTGGGTGGGTGGGCAGAGACTGAATATGTTGGACTCATGAGAGCTCTCAATGAGGCTAGATTTTCGGAGATTGTAATTGAACTTTAAAAAAAATGTATTATACAGCCATTCTAACATGGATTTTCAAAGCAAGTACACCTCCCTAATCAGGTCTAAGGGGCACTTTGCACACTACGACATCGCAGCTGTGATGTCGGTGGTGTCAAATCGAAAGTGACGCACATCCGGCGTTGCTGTCGATATCGTAGTGTGTAAAGCGTTTATGATACAATTAACGAGCGCAAAATCGTCGTAATTGTATCATCAGTGTAGTGTCCGACATTTTCATAATTGCGCTGCAGCGACGGTACGATGTTGTTCCTCGTTCCCCTGCGGCAGCACACATCGCTGTGTGAGAAGCCGCAGGAGCGAGGAACATCTCCTTACCTGCGTCACCGCGGCTCATGACGGCTATGCGGAAGGACGTAGGTGGGCGGGATGTTTGCGTCCCGCTCATCTCCGCCCGTCCGCTTCCATTGGCCGCCTGCCGTGTGACGTCGCTGTGACACCGCACGACCCGCCCCCTTAGGAAGGAGGCGGGTCGCCGGCCAGAGCGACGTCGCAGGGCAGGTGAGTGCATGTGAAGCTGGCGTAGCGATAATGTTCGCTATGGCAGCGATCACAAGATATTGCAGCTGCGACGGGGGCGGGGACTATCGCGCTCGGCATCGCTAGCAATGTCATAGTGTGCAAAGTGCCCCTAAGAGACCTATCTAACAATGTATACAGTTTGTCTTCTGAAATCTGGTGATGGAGTAAAGACCTTTTCTAATCTGTGTGTAATTTAACCCCGACGTGGCTCGTCTAGTTGGCTTATTAATGTTTATTACTAGGTATGAGATTATAACTTTATAGTTTTATTACTCAGCCTATGTGACTTAATATCCAAATTGAGTAGAGGGTGATGATTCATGACTGTGGCGCACGCCTCTTAATGAATCAAGTGAGGCATGAAGTAGCGACTGCCTCCATGTGTCCAGGACTGGAGTAAGATTTGGGGCATCATGAAAGTAACGAGCCATGCGGGTGTCGTTATATACAGTGTGTCCACCCATATCCTGTCCACCGCCATTAACTGGAGAACGGCGGCAGCTATAGGCATAGAAGTGGTGTCTAGGTATAGTAAAGTAGCCATGCACTATGCAATGAAACCACCTATAGCGCCACCTGGTGGAAAACAACGGAGTTAGCATTTTTATCTCGAAAACGAGATAGAGAAAAAAAGTGAATTACAAAGTTGTAGGGCATCATCAATTCAATACGAATCGACACCTTGCATACAGAAATGCTATGATATGAAACCCAGGACCCCCCCAAAACACTGAATGCCGGTCACCCATATGGCGCTCATGTAACTTTGATGCTCTTGGTGGCCCCCGTCAGCTGCAATGCACATCTGGCCTCTGCACAGCATACTGTATCTTTCTGCACGTTGTGCAATATGGTAGGTGACACGTTTGCACAAGCATCTGTGATACGTGGTCGTAGGTCCTGCAATGTTGGTGGAGGGGTCACATACACCTGCTGTTTGATGTGACCTCACAGAAAGAAGTCCAATGGGGTCAGGTCAGGTGAGCGTGGAGGCCACTCCACACAGCCACCATACCCAATGACTTGTAGGAAGGTCTCCATGAGGTATCGCTTCACGTCCGCAGCCTTGTGAGTTTTACACGTTCTAATCATAGCATTTCTGTATGCAAGGTGTCGATTCGTATTGAATTGATGAGGCCCTACAACTTTGTAATTCACTTTTTTTTATCTAGCTCGTTCCGTTTTCGAGATAAAAATGCTAACTCCGTTGTTTTCCACCAGGTGGCGCTATTGGTGGTTTCATTGCGTAGCACATGGCTACTTTACTATACCTAGACACCACTTCTATGCCTATAGCTGCCGCCGTTCTCAAGTTAATGGCGGTGGACAGGATATGGGTGGACACTGCATATATTTCTTTAACTTGGCAGCTCATCCTTTGGACATTTCCCTTGTGACTTGGCCCTAAATGGAACCCCTTATTGTCCGAAACGGGGTAGAAGTCTGAGCCATATGGTGGCAGATAGAAACCCCCCCCTAGAGCACATCTCCCTGCAGACACATGTATGCAGTGGTATAAAGCACACGATACTCCGTGTTTCCAGACTGCAGTTTATCGGCAGGGGTAGGGTTCCTCTCAAGGATGATATCACTTTCTTTAGAACAACCGACTTGTTATTTGGAAAGTAGAAGATGGACCGTGATTGACATAAGTGTGTGTTCTCTTATTTCTCGGTGCAGTCAGTGATTTCACAATAACATATTGTCCTCCATACCACAATGGCCCCGCACTGCCGGGAACTCGACTGAGGAACATTATCTGCTCAAGGAGTTGCCAAGTTGTCAATAAGTGTTTGCTAGCTCTTACATTAATGTGTATTTTTGGTTTACTACGGTATAAGCCTTGGTGCCCTGGTAACTGCCTCGTATGACCTTGTATCTTGGGGACTATAAACTTAAAAAAAAAAAAGGACAAAACTTATAAGTAGAGTTTGGCACAGACAACGGTGGTCTAAACCCTGAGCACCTCCACAATTAGGCTGGGGCTCGATGGCAACGCTAACATTTGTGTCCATGATTGGGCTACCGGGGGATATCGGGAAATTATAAGTATGACCATTCCCTTTGTATCCATTTTTTTTAAAATAAACATTCCGAGTAAGAATCCTCTGACTTTGCATCGTGTATATTCTGCAGATCTTTTTTTGATGATGATGATGATGATGATGGGGGAGGACAACTTCCAAGCTGTTGCAAGCCCTTCAGGGCAGCACTGATCTGCGGGGTTAATGCTGAAAAGCCCCCCCCTGGAAGTAATCCAATATATCACTTTGTACAATGCCAGGTGCTTCCAAGCTCCAAACACATTCATTGAACCCTGTCATGTGTATCTTCATCTAAGGGCACATGTTTAACCCATTGCCTGCTAACGATACATGGACCAGTCTCCTATTTTTCACAGGAGTAAGATACTGTATATCTTAGGTTACGGTTAACATCATAAAACAAATATAATACCGGAAGTTCTTAAATTGTACCATGAGTTCAGTATATGTGAGGGGGACATCACTCACATGGTTACTCATTTTTAAAACTTTGACGACCCCCCATACACATAAGATGGAACTCGTCCGGAGCTGCCTATTTCAGCGGGATATCTAACGACTAATGTGTATGTGTCATGGGTGGCAAACAGTCATGTGCTTTTTGGCCATAGACGGTCACAGCGTTTGGCTGCACAGAACACTCCCTGACTTTCTTCATTGTTTCTGCTGTCAGTATTCATTGGTATAGGTAGCTTTCCTGTTGGCTTCATCTATTCCCCTTTCGGATCCAGCAGGAGCTCGACCTCCACCCAACTGCTGATCATTAGCATTATCTTGCTGCTTAAATACCGCTTCCTTCCTTGGACTGGTGCTGGCGATATTTTCAATTCATTCAAGCCTTGGTTGCAAGCTGGTGGCTTGTACTCCTCTGTGGTGTCGTTGCTGAAACTCTGCTGAATTTCTACATGAGTCATCTGTAGATAAGTAGTTCATGCACTTTCCCCATGGGTCCTCCTTGTGTCTTCCTTTAGCGTTTCGTAAGGTTGATGAAGAGCTCATCCTAGCCGTTCCTTTTTTAGGGCTCAGCACTAGGGATACCTAGGGTCAGGTATCTGGCTCGGCGCATAGGTGAAGAACCTATCTAGGGTGGTGAGGGACCCGAGGGTCCAGCACTAGGGATATTTAGGGTCAGGTATCCTACTCGGCGCATAGGTGTGGAACCTATCTAGGGTAGTGAGGGACCTCAGGGACCAGCACTAGGGATGCCTAGGGTCAGGTATCCTGCTCGGCGCATAGGTGTGGAACCTATCTAGGGTAGTGAGGGACCTCAGGGACCAGCACTAGGGATACCTAGGGTCCGGTATCCTACTCGGCGCATAGGTGTGGAACCTATCTAGGGTGGTGAGGGACCTCAGGGACCAGAACTAGGGATGCCTAGGGACAGGTATCTGGCTCGGCGCATAGGTGTGGAACCTATCTAGGGTTGTGAGGGACCTCAGGGACCAGAACTAGGGATTCCGGGGGTCAGGTATCCAGCTCAGCGCATAGGTGGGAAACCTATCTAGGGTGGTGAAGGACCCCAGGGACCAGCACTAGGGATACATAGGGTCAGGTATCCTGCTCGGCGCATAGGTGCGGAACCTATCTAGGGTGGTGAGGGACCCGAGGGACCAGCATTAGGGATATCTATGATCAGGTAACCGGCTTGGTGCATAGGTGTGGAGCCTATCTAGGGTGGTGAGGGACCAGCAGTAGGTTTGGTCAGGGGTCACCATCTTCCCTTTCCCTAAGCACTGGGTTTCCCTTCCCTTTTGCCATTCGCTTGGTACGTCCCCGTACCTAGCATTACATTATGGTGGTCTCCCAAAACATTATGAGATAATAAAGATGGGTTGGTTATAATTAAATCACCCAATCCTTTTGTTTGGCAGGAAAATAAACCACTGGCAAATGATTTGGCACAGGAGCATTTTGTAGGGATGGGGGCAGATAACGGTCGGCCCCCTGTACTGGCTGTGCCTACGGAGATCAATCAGTAGATAATTTGTTTCCATTTGAGGCAAGAATTACAGCAAAATGCCTTCATTTCTACAAAGAAAGGTTGATAATGCAACACTTGTGCCCTAAAATATATGGTAAATATAGTGTGGAGTTGCAAAAGATTAAAAGACTGCGCTGAGGGGATCCATTTTTTTTGCCTGGTTATATTGGTTGTCTGCCGTGTAAGGGAATCCCCTATCGATCCCCCAGGGTTAGAATTGCTGGTGCGGAAATCTATTGTACCCTTGATATTATATATAACGCCTTTATTGTCATCTCATCATCACATTACTATGACTGGATAGTTGCCGGTGTATATAAAAAGTGCACACCTTGCTTTGGCTCCATCCCTGACCATGGCAGCGTTGATGTCCCATCGGTGCCTTATTGTGAGCATTCCTTATCTTATTGATCAGCGGTGTGAAATCCTTATGTGAATTATGGGAGTAGTTAATTATCTCATGTGCACGTTTTCGGTTGAGCGATAGTCTAGAGTCAGTCGTCATTTTCACATCTGTTCTGCCTTTCAGCGTGGGGACCGTTTGCTTTATGGAGTTGCAATGTGGGGGAAAAAAACTACGCTTTGTACACTGTGTGCAGAATTATTAGGCAAATGAGTATTTTGATCACATGATGCTTTTTATACATGTCATCCTACTCCAAGCTGTATAGGCTGAGAGCCAACTAACAATGAAGTAAATCAGGTGATGTGCCCCTCTGTAATGAGGAGGGGTGCGGTGTAATGACATCAACACCCTATATAAGGGGTGCTTAATTATTAGGCAACTTCCCTTCCTTTGGCAAAATGGGTCAGAAGAGAGATTTGACGGGCTCTGAAAAGTCCAAAATTGTGACATGTCTTGCAGAGGGATACAGCGGTCTTGAAATTGCCAAACTTTTGAAGCGTGATCACCAAACGATCAAGCGTTTCATGGCAAATATCCAACAGGGTCGCAAGAAGCGTGTTGGGCAAAAAAGGCGCAAAATAACTGCCCATGAATTGAGGAAAATCAAGCGTGAAGCTGCCAAGATGCCATTTGCCACCAGTTTGGCCATATTTCATAGCTGCAACGTTACTGGAGTATCAAAAAGCACAAGGTGTGCCATACTCAGGGACATGGCCAAGGTAAGGAAGGCTGAAAAACCACCACCTCTGACCAAGAAACATAAGAGAAAACGTCAAGACTGGGCCAAGAAATATCTTAAGACTGATTTGTCATAGGTTTTATGGACTGATGAAATGAGAGTGACTCTTGATGGGGCAGATGGATGGGCCAGAGGCTGGATCAGTAAAGGGCAGAGATCTCCACTCCGAATCAGGCGCCAGCAAGGTGGAGGTGGGGACTGGTATGGGCTGGGATCATCAAAGATCAACTTGTGGGACCTTTTCGGGTTGAGGATGGAGTGAAGCTCAACTCCCAGACCTACTGCCAGTTTCTGGAAGACAACTTCTTCAAGCAGTGGTACAGGAAGAAGTCGGTATCGTTGAAGAAAAACATGATTTTCATGCAGGACAATGCTCCATCACATGCATCCAACTACTCCACAGCGTGGCTGGCCAGTAAAGGTCTAAAAGATGGAAAAATGACATGGCCCCCTAGTTCACCTGATCTGAACCCCATAGAGAACCTGTGGTCCCTCATAAAATGTGAGATCTACACTTAGGGAAAACAGTCCACCTCTCGGAGCAGTGTCTGGAGGCTGTGGTGGCTGCTGCACGCAATGTGGATCGTAAACAGATCAAGCAATGACAGAATCTATGGATGGTCGGCTGCTGAGTGTCATCAGAAGTAAAGGGGGCTATATTGGTCAATATTTTTTGGGGGTTTTGTTTTTGCATGTCAGAAATGTTTATTTCTAAATTTTTGTGCAGTTATATTGGTTTACCTGGTTAAAATAAACAAGTGAGATGGGAATAGATTTGGTTTTTATTAAGTTGCCTAATAATTCTGCACAGTAATAGTTACCTGCACAGACAGATATCCTCCTAAGATAGCTAAATCTAAAAAACACCCACTCCAACTGCCAAAAATATTAAGCTTTGATATTTATGAGTCTTTTGGGTTGATTGAGAACATAGTTGTTGATCAATAATAAAAAAAAAATCCTCTAAAATACGACTTGCCTAATAATTCTGCACACGGTGTAGCA